>NW_026607747.1:0-119213 GCF_029499605.1 Hyla sarda | reverse complement strand
GCAGGGCAGGGACACATCGCTCCCTCGCTCCGGGCCGCGGCTATTCATTTGTATTGGCGTCTTAAAGACACAGCTACAAATGAATAAGGGGAGATCCAGCGGATGGTCTGAATGACCGGGGAACGCAGTCCGGATCTGGACCGTGGTCTGCCAGTTGAGTACACCTGATATAGGACATAGATCAATGTTTCCTAACCAGGGGGACTCCAGCTGTTGCAAAACTACAAAACTTAGCATGTTGGGAGTTGTAGTTTTGAACAGCTGGAGGCACCTTGTTAAGGAAACACTGATCTATGTCCTATCTCAGTGTTTCCCAACCAGAGTGCCTCCAGCTGTTACAAAACTACAACTCCCAGCATGCCTGGACAGCATTGTAGCTTTGCTTTGGAGATACCTTGGTTGGGAAACACTTATTTATGTCAGTGTTTCCCAACCCTCCAGCTGTTGCAAAACTACAACTCCCAGCATGCTAGGAGTTGTAGTTTTGCAAAAGCTGGGGGCACCTCTGGTGAGAAAGGGGTGGGGGGGGGGGGGGGGGGGTGAGCAGGGATTGTGCTGGGAAGGGGGGAGGGATGATGCTGGAAAAGGGTGGGCATGGATGGTGGGGGGTAGTTTACCTTACCTGCCTTAGAACACTGCTGGGCTCCTGCATCATCCAGGCACTTCCTGCTTGCTGGGGTCATGTGATGTTTTGGTGTCACATGACCCAAGCAGAGCAGTAGAAAGCTGCCAATCAGGGGGAAGAGAAGCCGAGTAAGTGCCCGATAACTCCACAGACACGCTGTGTGCACGCTCGCTCTGTGACAGCCAAGGTTTGTGAATGGTGGAGCGGAAGCTTACAGCTTTGGCTCCACCATTCTAGGGGGCAGCAATCTCGGGGGGGGGGCAATTGCCCCGTTGCCCCCCTGGATCCACCACTGCCCTGTGAAGAGCCTGAGAGGGGAATGGGCTGCTGCTATTACCAGGCCCAGCCGTCCAACTCAGATCCCCTTTGCCTACTTCCCTTCAGAAGAGTGGGACTCTTACCCCTTTGGACTCTTCACTCCAAATGTCAAGGAGATCGTCGTCCGAGAGGACTACCCTGACACTTCTGCAGCAGTTATCCAGTTTAAAGAGACAACACCCTAAAAGACGGCGCACCCAATTCATCCACAGTGCACCCAGGCCTATCTCATCGGAGGTGTGGCCCCCAACATGGGAACCCACAAAAGTGCCAGGGCCCCCTCCTGCAGTGGCGTAGGTTTGGCCCAAAGAGCCGGCACCAACTGATCATCCTTCTGTGGCACAAGCTGCTGCAGTCCAGGTGGTAGTGAATGTCCAACCTACCATCTCAAATTCTACCCTGTCCCATGTGTCCTGGGATACCCACGTCGACCCCTTGCAAGGGGCCCAGTCCCGAAGAGCTTGCTTCATTAGTCAGCCGATGGCTCCTCCTAGTAGTCGGGATTGGGAAGAAAGAGAACATCCCGTTCCTGCTGCATTAAAAAGAAAGAATAAAGCACCAGAGTGATGCTATCTGAAAATGTTTATTGTTCCTTATGGTCGTAGGACTAACTGTGTTTTGTTCCAGGTTCAGCAACGGTTTAAGCCCAGTGCCTGACACATGGTGTCAAGAAGATTTTACAGTGAAGAAACTGGAATTGTAAGTTTTGTGCCCGGCCTAGCCGAGAGACTCCCGTATTGGAGATTCTAAAAGTTGTGTCCAGTTCACCTAATATTTGTGATTTTGAGCGAAGGACATTATAGACTCCCTTTTGTGAGAACCATTGAACGCTCCATAAAAAACTTCTTCATGATATTTATGGTTGAATTGTGTCAGTTTTCTGTCCTACAATTGCATGGTCTCTGACCCTCAGCAAATTTAGTACAAGCTAGTTGTACACCAAGTGGTATTATCATGTACATATGTCACACGTAAACAGGTAGAAATGTATATATGGTTGTACCCGAGAAGGGTAATATGTATAAATTTACTGTGCTACAAAGTCAAAGCACAAAATCCTGCGTGGTGGTAGTTGTTTTCTATTGGGGTTTATCCAGACACAGTCAGGAGTTACTTACACTGCCCCCATCGCCGACTTCATGTGTCAATAGAGATGGTGTTGCGTAGATCCACAAGTTCTAATTTTGGACAACCCCCAGCAAGATATAGGGATTAGTCTAAAAACATGTACATAAACATATGTAGATAAACTACATACACATAAGTCAGTATACACCTCAAGTATACTTCATTGATCATTCACTACAAGTGTATCTAATGGGTAAACCATTATCAGCTCAAAGCCTCTTAACCCTGTTTGTGCACAGGAACCTACCTGGCCAGTAAGTATCCTGTCCCTAACCTAAGCACAACAGTAAAGAAAAAGGGTTATATAAAAATGTCTAGCTTTGTATTACATGTATACATAAAAATGTCTAGCATAAAATAAAATGTGTTCTGGGGAGAAGTGCTTGATTGCCCAAGGGCCCCAGTAGCCAAGGCATTGAGTAGAGAGCCTCCGGCAGCCCAATCCGCACCTATTAGTATAAGAAATGTATCTAATGTTACATAATATAAGGTGATATAATGTACAGTAAAGTCATATAAGTCTGTATATTCAGCTACAAAATTGTCTAGTTAGACATGCCAATTGTGTATAGTGTATCATATGCATAGTCCACTTGTGGTCGGATTCTTATATGTACCGTAAGTAGGGTACCATTAGCATGGATAATTCGGCCTGGGGTGTGCCTGGCTGGCCGTAAGGGTATCCTATAGAAAGGGGGCAAAATACATCAGTTAGGTAATGCATGAATTAATGGCTAAGTATAACCTACTTCATATGAACCCGAAATAGACAACATGCTCCAGTTAACAGCCGTTGGTTGGAACGTGTCAATGGAACAGAGCGATAAAAGTGCCCTAACTTACTTAACATCTAAGTGATAACTGACAAAGAGAAGCCCCTACCCAGGAGCTGGCTCAGCTGTTATGGAGCCGAAACCAAAAAGGAATTCTGGATATACCACTTGGCACTACTGGATGCATAGCGCCTACCAGAATGGTACTACCAGGGTGCACATGGATAAAGGTAACCCAAGTGACAGAGATAGGAAATGTTGGAGAATTGCTAGATAGACAGAAGGTACAATGAGTCGGTTAGATTGAGAAGTGGCCAAAACACAGACATCAGTAGGTATTTGGATAGGTAGTGCGTGGAGAGAAAGAAAAAAATAATAATAATTTGCATGTGTCCCTTGCTACACATATAAGTATTCCTATTGAACCATGCTATACATAAGTGACAACAAAAGAAAGACCCCCATAGACAAAACATAAAAGAATATAACATCCTTAACCTGAGGTTTTGTGTACCAGTAAGGCAGTATCCTCATACTTGCAGGTGTAAAGAAGATAATTACTGCTACGCCCGAGGCTTATCGCAAAAGAAAATATACATGACCAGCAGGTTACAAACTCCAATATGGGCAAATCTACCAACATGTACACGTTTGACAAGAAAAAACATACAACAAAAGGCTCAGAAGCTACATCCACACCAAAGATCTTAACACTAAGACGTGTACAGCTAAGACCACAATCTGAGGCATAGTAACAAACATAAGAGGAAGATAGAGATGACGACAACATGAGGCTCGTGGACTGACAGTGCAATCTGCCTCAGACAGAATCGTATGTAACGCAGAAACGGAAACAACACGAGGCTCGTGGACTGACAATGCAATCTGCCTCAGACAGAATCGTATGTAACGCAGGAACGTTAACAACATGAGGCGCGTTGATTGACAGTGCAATCTGCCTCTAACAGGGGCGTATGTGACGTACAAAAAACAAAAGACAAGAAACAAGAAAGTTTGTAATGTACAAAGGAATGACAACAATATGAAGGCTTGAGGATTGTCGGGCAGCCTATCTCTCCCGGGAGCATGTGACGTACGAAAGCATGTAAAGTGACAACTTAAAGCTTACCTGGAATGGCGAGGTCAAACTGACTGTAACAAGGTGTATAAAATGACCAATGACCAAAAAGGAAACTATAAAGATGAGGCTTTACAGATTGACGACAGCAATCAGCCTCCGACCACACCGAACGTATAAGGCTAAGAGGTAAAACCAATCTGGTCATACCTGCTTGGGTATCCTTGGAATGTTGCCATCTATAGTGATGTTTACCATACCTGACCTGTCTACAAGAACAATGTGACGCTAATATGCCTGACTTAAGCACATGAAAACGTGAGTGTAATACTATGACCATAGCCTAATATACTTGACTAGCGCACATAACGTAAGCATAAAGTGACAGAGCTGAAACCAAAGAATGGGACAATAACTTTGGAACATACACTGTAAGGAACTGTATGCATATTACCCTGTAGGGAAATGTAAGTATGTCTCACTGTAGGAATCGTACGTATATCACACTGTATGGTACTGTATGTATCGTATGCATGTCACACTGCAAGGAACTGTATGCATAGTACCCTGTAGGGAACAGTATGAATGTCACTCTAGGTAACCGTATGTATTGTATGTGTCACTGTAGGGAACCATATCTATGTCCTACTATAGGGAACCGTTAATGTTGAAGCAAGGTATATCACTTGAAGTAATGCAACGCCGTATAACATAAGCGAAATGCCTCTAACAGGGGCATATGTGACGAACAAAACAAAAGACGACAAGAGGCTCGTAGATTGACGATACAATCTACCCCAGACAAGAACGTTTGTAATTTACAAAGGAATGACAACAATATGAAGGCTCGAGTATTGTCGGGCAGCCTCTCTCTCACGGGAGCGTGTGATGTACAAAAGGCATGTAAGTGAGGACTTAAAGCTTACCTGGAATGGTGAGATCAAACTGGCCGTAACAAGGTGTGTATAATGACCAGAAAGGAAACTATAAAGATGACGTTATAGGATTAACAACAGCAATCAGCCTCCAACCACACCGAACATAAATAGCTAAGAGGTAAAACAACCTAGCGTACATGACGTAAGCATACCATGACAGAGCTGAACCAAAAACCGGGACAATATCTATGAAACATACACTGTAAGGAACTGTATGCGTATTACCCTGTAGGGAAATTCATGTATATCACACTGTATGGAACCGTACGTATGTCACACTGTAAGAAACTGTATGCATAGTACCATGTAGGGAACGGTATGTATGTCACCCTGTAGGGAATCGTATGCATAGTACCCTGTAGGGACCAGTATGTATACGATACTGTAGGGAACCGTTAACGTTGAATCATGGTATATCACTACAAGTAACGAAAGCACCGTAAAACATCTCCAGAAACATCAAGGCGCTGTATATGAGCTTATAGTGATGTAGGCCCTGAACAACATTAATGTTCAACATAACAGCTAATTAACCACTAATACACAGTATATGTAAGCCAGAGTAACAAACACAAATTACCAGTAGTAGAAACCCCTGAATATAATACTGCCACACACAGGGCCCCTGAATATAATACTGCCACACACTGTACCCCCGAATATAATACTGGCACACACTGTACCCCTGAATATACTACTGCCACACACTGTATCCCTGAATACACTACTGCCATACACTGTATCCCCGAATATAATACTACCACATACTTTGCCCTGAATATAAACCTGCCACCCACTGTGTCCCTGGTATATTACTGCTACCCACTGTGCCCCTTAAAATACTGCCATTCACTGTGCCCCTGAAAATAATTCTGCCACACACTGGGCCCCTGTTATATTACTGCCACACACTATTCCCCTGCAACATTACTTGCAGATGCTATGCTCTAACGCTGACTAATTGCACCTCTGTGTCTCTTAAAACAATAAAATGATGCCACTGTGCCTATAGAATGAATGACGCCACTGTGACCCCAGAATGAATGATGCCACTGTGCCCACAGAATGAATGATGCCACTGTGCCTATAGAATGAATGACGCCACTGTGACCCCAGAATGAATGATGCCACTGTACCCACAGAATTAATGATGCCACTGTGCCTATAGAATGAATGACGCCACTGTGACCCCAGAATGAATGATGCCACTGTGCCCACAGAATGAATGATGCCACTGTGCCTATAGAATGAATGACGCCACTGTGACCCCAGAATGAATGATGCCACTGTGCCCACAGAATTAAACATGCCACTGTACCCACATAATTAATCATGCCACTGTACCCACAGAATTAATTATGCCACTGTACCCACAGAATTAATGATGCCACTGTACCCACAGAATTAATGATGCCACAGTACCCACAGAATTAATGATGCCACAGTACCCACAGAATTAATGATGCCACTGTACCCACAGAATTAATCATGCCACTGTGACCACAGAATTAATGATGCCACTGTGACTACAGAATTGATGATGCCACTGTGACCACAGAATTAATCATGCCACTCTACCCACAGAATTAATCATGCCACTGTGACCACAGAATTAATGATGCCACTGTACCCACAGAATTAATGATGCCATTGTACCCACAGAATTAATGATGCCACTGTGGGTACAGTGGCATCATTAATTCTGTGGTCACAGTGGCATAATTAATTCTGTGGGTACAGTGGCATCATTAATTCTGTGGGTACAGTGGCATGATTAATTCTGTGGTCACAGTGGCATCATTAATTCTGTGGGTACAGTGGCATCATTAATTCTGTGGTCACAGTGGCATGATTAATTCTGTGGGTACAGTGGCATGATTAATTCTGTGGTCACAGAGGCATCATCAATTCTGTGGTCACAGTGGCATCATTAATTCTGTGGTCACAGTGGCATGATTAATTCTGTGGTCACAGTGGCATCAATCATTCTATAGGCACAGTGGCATCATTCATTCTATAGGCACAGTGGCATCATTAATTCTGTGGGGCACAGTGGCATTATTAATTCTGTGGGGCACAGTGGCATCATTAATTCTGTGGGGCACAGTGGCATCATTAATTCTGTGGGGCACAGTGGCATCATTAATTCTGTGGGGCACAGTGGCATCATTACTTTTGGAGGCACAGTGGCATCATTAATTCTGTAGGCACAGTGGCATCATTCATTCTGTGGGTACAGTGGCATCATTCATTCTGTGGGTACAGTGGCATCATTAATTCTGTGGTCACAGAATTAATGATGCCACTGTACCCACAGAATTAGTGATGCCACTGTGCCTACAGAATTAATGATGCCACTGTGCCTCCAGAAGTAATGATGCCACTGTGCCCACAGAATTAATGATGCCACTGTGCCCCACAGAATTAATGATGCCACTGTGCCCCACAGAATTAATGATGCCACTGTGCCCCACAGAATTAATGATGCCACTGTGCCTACAGAATTAATGATGCCACTGTGCCTCCAGAATTAATGATGCCACTGTGCCCCACAGAATTAATGATGCCACTGTGACCACAGAATTAAGGATTCCACTGTGCCCACAGAATTAATGATGCCTCTGTGACCACAGAATTAATGATGCCTCTGTGACCACAGAATTAATGATGCCACTGTGACCACCGAATAAGTGATGCCACTGTACCCATATAATTAATGATGCCACTGTACCCACAGAATTAATGATGCCACTGTACCCACAGAATTAATTATGCCACTGTACCCACAGAATTAATTATGCCACTGTACCCACAGAATTAATGATGCCACTGTGCCCCCATATGAACTTTGCCACTGTAACTCTCCATCTGTTGTAAAACTACAACTCCCATCATGCACAGACAAAAGGTCATCATGGTAGCTGTAGTTCTACAATAACTGGAGAGTCACAGATGGGGGAACACAAATTTTTACCTGAGAGCTTAGAATCGCCGTCCCAGGTCCCGCACTGCTCCGCTGCTCTGGCCTCTTCTAGTCAGGCCTGGCCAGAGCAGATGATGCAGGCAGCTAATGGTGCTACCTGCATCATAGGAGAAGCGCAGGGCAGGGACACATCGCTCCCTCGCTCCGGGCCGCGGCTATTCATTTGTATTGGCGTCTTAAAGACACAGCTACAAATGAATAAGGGGAGATCCAGCGGATGGTCTGAATGACCGGGGGACGCAGTCCGGATCTGGACCGTGGTCTGCCAGTTCAGTACCCCTGATATAGGACATAGATCAATGTTTCCTAACCAGGGGGACTCCAGCTGTTACAAAACTACAACTCCCAGCATGCCTGGACAGCATTGTAGCTTTGCTTTGGAGACACCTTGGTTGGGAAACACTTATTTATGTCAGTGTTTCCCAACCCTCCAGCTGTTGCAAAACTACAACTCCCAGCATGCTAGGAGTTGTAGTTTTGCAAAAGCTGGGGGCACCCCTGGTGAGAAAGGGGGGGGGGGTGAGCAGGGATTGTGCTGGGAAGGGGGAGGGATGATGCTGGAAAAGGGTGGGCATGGATGGTGGGGGGTAGTTTATCTTACCTGCCTTAGAACACTGCTGGGCTCCTGTATCCTCCAGACACTTCCTGCTTGCTGGGGTCATGTGATGTTTTGGTGTCACATGACCCAAGCAGAGCAGTAGAAAGCTGCCAATCAGGGGGAAGAGAAGCCGAGTAAGTGCCGATAACTCCACAGACACGCTGTGTGCACGCTCCCTCTGCACTGCAGACTGAGTATACAAATATAGCTTGTGACAGGGATGAGCGCTGGGACAGGGTGTCACCCCACCACCCCACCATTCTAGGGGGCAGCAATCTCGGGGGGGGGGGGGGGGGGGGATAATTGCCCCGTTGTACCCCCCCCCCCCCCCTGGATCCGCCACTGCATGGGTCAGGGGTGTGGAAATTAAAAAAAACTACTTGTCCAAGGGACTAAAGCGGAACACAATCTACTTGTCCCTCAAGAAAATCCACTTGTCCTGGTTGATGAAATAATTTCAACCAAAATAGTCTGATCCCCCCCACTAGACCACCAGGGATGGATATAAGATCCTTTAGACACTGCTGACAGCGGTGATCTAATGGGTTAATAGGTGATCGCAGTATGTCAGACTATTAGTGGCGGGAGAGCTGTAGCGCCTCTTACACCCGAGACAAGACCAGATAAGTCTAGATGTAACTTTTTGATCACCTTATAAAATATTTCTCACATGAAGTGACCAAAAATGAGCAATTCTGGACTATTCTTTACATTTACACCGTTCACCATACGGTTTAATTAACATTATATTTTAATAGTCTGGACATTTCCACATGCAGCGATATCACTTATGTTTATTTTTCTACATTATTTTTATTTAAAGAAAATTGGAAACTTTTATTAGGAAAGGGGCTTATTCACATATATACGCACTTTTTAAAATATTTTAATCACTATTTTTCAGTCTCAATAGGGACTTATGTGTTACTGGGGGGGGGGGGGGTGTTCTGCTTCTCCAGTTTATGTGGTGCATTTTGTGTCAGAAAATGCTGGAAGTTGCATTTAGTTACTAGATAACTACAACTCCCAGCATGCCCTGATACAGCCTATGGTTGTGTGGGTGTTGCAGCATGTTCCACTGTATAGTAGGACAGTTAAGGTTATTGTAGGACATGCTGGGAGTTGTAGTTTTGGTTTGTGTCAGCTGCAGAGCCATAGGCTGTGTCAAGGAATAATGGGAATTGCAGTTAGTAACTACAACACCCAGCATGCCCTGATGCAGCCTATGGCTCTGCAGCTGACCCGAACCAAAACTACAACTCCCAGCATATTACACTTTATAGTTCTACAGTTTAGGTTATGGTGTAACATGCTGGGAGTTGTAGTTTTGGTTCGGGCGTGTTTGTGTGCATCCGTGGGGCTCTTGGTTGACGGGTGAGTATGAAGGGGGCGGGATTCTGGGGGTGCAATATAGTGCGGGTGCCACTGAAAATAAATAAAATTAGATGGCACAACTGCCCTAATGCCCGACGTGACAGTCCGCTCCTATACAAAACATTCATGCATACACATATCATACATACACCAGCCACTGCCCCCATATCCCCATACACACACCCCCGCCACTGCCCCCCCCACATCATACATTACATAGTTACATAGTTAGTATGGTTGAAAAAAGACATATGTCCATCAAGTCCAACCAGGGGATTGAAGGGAAGGATGTAAGGGGATAAGGGAAAGGGATGTAGTTTTATAATTCTGCATAAGCATTAATGTTATTTTGTTCCAGGAATGTATCTAACCCTGCTTTAAAGCTGTTAATTGTTCCTGCTGTGACCAGTTCCTGAGGTAGACCGTTCCATAAATTCACAGTCCTCACGGTAAAGAAGGCGTGCCGCCCCTTTAGACTAAACCTTTTCTTCTCCAGACGGAGGGAGTGCCCCCTTGTCCTTTGGGGGGGGTTTAACCTGGAACATATCTTATCATATCCCCCCTTAAACGTCTCTTCTCAAGACTAAACAATTGTAACTCCTTTAATCGCTCCTCATAGCTAAGATGTTCCATGCCCCATATTAGTTTAGTCGCGCGTCTCTGCACCCTTTCCAGCTCCACAGTGTCCCTTTTATGGACAGGTGACCAAAACTGAACAGCATATTCCAGGTGAGGCCGTACCAATGCTTTATAAAGGGGGAGTATTATGTCCCTGTCCCTTGAGTCCATGCCTCTTTTGATACATGACAATATCCTGCTGGCTTTGGAAGCAGCAGCCTGACATTGCATGCTATTCTGTAGTCTGTGATCTACAAGTACACCCAGATCCTTCTCTACCAGTGACTCTGACAGTTTAATCCCCCCTAAGACATACGACGCATGCAGGTTATTAGTACCCAGATGCATAACTTTACATTTATCCACATTGAACCTCATTTGCCAAGTGGAGGCCCAGACACTTAGTCTATCCAAGTCATCTTGTAACTTATGCACATCCTCTATAGACTGTACCGTGCTACAAAGCTTTGTGTCATCTGCAAAGATAGAAAAAGAGCTGTTAATACCATCCTCTATATCATTGATAAATAAATTAAACAACAGCGGTCCCAGTACTGAACCTTGGGGTACACCACTAATAACCGGGGACCAATCAGAGTACGAATCATTGACCACCACTCTCTGGGTACGATCCATGAGCCAGTGTTCAATCCAGTTACAAACTAAAATTTCCAAACCCAAAGACCTTAACTTACCTGTCAGACGTCTGTGAGGGACAGTATCAAACGCTTTAGCAAAATCCAGAAACACTATATCCACAGCCATTCCTCTGTCAAGGCTTCTACTCACCTCTTCATAAAAGCAAATTAGATTGGTTTGACAACTTCTATCCTTAGTAAACCCATGCTGGCTATCACTTATAATACAATTATCCCCTATGTATTCCTGTATGTAATCCCGTATAAATCCTTCAAACAATTTACCCACAATGCACGTTAGACTTACCGGTCTATAAGTGCCTGGCGAAGACCTAGAGCCCTTCTTGAAGATTGGTACCACATTAGCCTTGCGCCAGTCCCTTGGCACAATACCAGACACCAGAGAATCTCTAAATATCATGAACAAGGGTACAGATATTACTGAACTTACCTCTCTAAGAACTCTTGGGTGTAGTCCATCCGGCCCTGGAGATTTGCTTACATTTACTTTACTTAACTTACCTTGTACCATCTCTACATTAAGCCAGTTCAATACATTATATGATGTGTTACCAGCACTGACCTGACCAATGTCAGCTCCTTCTTCCATAGTATATACAGAACTAAAGAACCCATTCAGTAGCTCCGCCTTCTCTTGATCGCCCGTGACAACCTCCCCATTATCATTATTAAGGGGTCCTACATGCTCTGTCCTTGGTTTTTTTGTATTTATATATCTAAAAAAATATTTAGGATTAGTTTTGCTTTCTTCGGCCACCTGTCTCTCATTTTGAATTTTTGCTGTTTTTATTACATTTTTACAGATTTTATTAAGCTCTTTGTACTGTTTAAATGTTATAGCTGACCCATCAGATTTGTATTTTTTGAAGGCTATTTTTTTGTTGTTTATTGCTCTTTTAACCTCATTTGTCAGCCATGTAGGATTTAGTTTTAATCGTTTATATTTGTTCCCCTTTGGTATATATTTAGCTGTATAGTTATTTAGAGTTGATTTAAAGATGTCCCATTTACCTTCTGCATCAGCATTTGAGAACACCTCCCCCCAGTCTATGTCCTGTAGTGCAGCCCTCAGCCCAGGGAAGTTTGCCTTTTTAAAGTTATATGTTTTTGCCTTCCCCGTCTGTCTTTGTTTTCTACATTTTAAGTCAAAAGTAACTATATTGTGGTCGCTATTACCAAGGTTTTCCCGCACAGTTACATTACCAACCAGCTCTGCATTGTTGGAAATGATCAGATCCAACAAGGCATCACTTCTTGTTGGGTCCTCCACAAACTGGCCCATAAAATTATCCTGCAATAAATTTAGGAATTTTCTCCCCTTTGTAGTTTTAGCCAACCCCCGACCCCAATCTATATCTGGATAGTTAAAATCTCCCATTATTACCACTGTACCTGCCCGGGCGGCCCTCTCTATTTGTTTATGAAGCCAAACTTCTATCTCTTCAGTGATATTAGGGGGTCTGTAGATTACACCAAATACTATTTTTTCAGTATTTCCCTCCTTTTGTAATTCTACCCACAGTGATTCCACCTCCTCAGAATCATCACACACTATGGCATCGTTCACACTGACTTTCATACCACTTCTTACATACAGACAGACTCCACCACCTTTTCTGTTCATTCTATCCTTGCGAAACAATGTAAACCCCTGCAGATTAACGGCCCAGTCATGCGAGGAGTCCAGCCATGTCTCAGTGACCCCAACTATATCAATATGTTCCTCCAGTATCAAGGCCTCAAGCTCCCCCATTTTATTTGCTAGGCTTCTGGCATTTGTGAACATACACTTTACATTTCCATTAAGTTTTACACATATAGTCTCACTAATGGGATTTTCAGAGTTATTGGGGTTAATGTCATTTTTTGAGTTATAAGGGCTAATTGTACTATTTAAGTTATTGGGGCTAATGGGATTTTTTGAGTTATTGGGTCTAACGTTATTATTTAAGTTATTGGGGCTAATGGGATTTTTTGCGTTATTGCGTCTAACGTTGTTATTTAAGTTATTGGGGCTAACGGTATTTTTTGAGTTAATGGGGCTTATTGTAGTTATTGAGTTATTGGGGCTAATGGAATTTTTTGAATTATTGGGATTACAATTTTTCGGGCTACATTTATTTTTACAGCTGGTTTGTAACGCATGAATCTCCTTATCCACTGTTCTTAACCTCCCCCCACAGGACTCCTCTCCACCCGCCATTATGTCCTGACCCCTCTCTAACCTATCCATCCCACTGTCTGCTTTCTTTGCTTTATTATCCTCCCCCCACTCACCTAGTTTTACATACACACTTAGTTTCATTACATACACACATACACTCACACCATACATATACACCATACATATGCACACATCATACATAGGCCTGCTGCTGCTGCCCCCCCACATATCATACATTACATTACATACACATCACACAGACAGACATCATACACACATTACATACACATCATAAACAGACATCATACACACATTATACATTAGATACACATCACACACAGACAGACATCATACACACATCACACATACACTCACACCATATATATACACCATACACACATTATACATTACATACACATCACACACAGACAGACATCATACACACATCACACATAGACATCATACACATATACACTCACACCATAGATATACACCATACATATGCACATATCATACATAGGCCTGCTGCTGCTGCCCCCCCCCCACATATCATGCATTACATACACACATCACACATTACATACACATCACACAGACAGACATCATACACACATCACACATTACATACACATCACAAACAGACATCATACACACATTATACATTACATACACATCACACACAGACAGACATCATACACACATCACACATACATCACACCATACATATACACCATACACACATCACACATTACATACACATCACACACAGACAGACATCATACACACATCACACATTACATACACATCACAAACAGACATCATACACACATTATACATTACATACACATCACACACAGACAGACATCATACACACATCACACATTACATACACATCACAAACAGACATCATACACACATTATACATTACATACACATCACACACAGACAGACATCATACACACATCACACATTACATACACATCACAAACAGACATCATACACACATTATACATTACATACACATCACACACAGACAGACATCATACACACATCACACATACATCACAGACAGACATCATACACACATCACACATACACTCACACCATACATATACACCATACACACATTATACATTACATACACATCACACATAGACAGACATCATACACACATCACACATACACTCACACCATACATATACACCATACACACATTATACATTACATACACATCACACACAGACAGACATCATACACACATCACACATACACTCACACCATACATATACACCAGTGTTTCCCAACCAGGGTTCCTCCAGCTGTTGCAAAACTACAACTCCCAGCATGCCCAGGGCATGCTGGGAGTTGTAGTTTTGCAACAGCTGGAGGAACCCTGGTTGGGTAACACTGATATACACCATACATATGCACACATCATACATACACCTGCCGCTGCCCCCCCATCATACATTACATACACACATCACACATACACTCACACCATACATATACAACCACCCTTCCTGCCGCCGCCTGCATTCTCGGCCTCCTCACCTGATCCGGCCATGAGTGGACATCAGAGCTGTAGTCACCGCCGGTGTGAGGTGAGATTTCCGTCCTCCCCCTCCCCCCTGCTCTGTGTTTTCCCTGTGCAAACTAGCAACCTCCCCGTGGTGGATTAGGTCCTGGGGAGACAGATCAGGGGGAGGGGGAGGGATAGAGCTGTGCACGGAGCTGTCTACATCCTTTCTCTCACCCTGCTGTGTCTTCTGAGCTCCGTCCATCCTCCGGGAGGGGAGATAAGTGGACTCTATGTCAGCTGGAGGCCACCGCCCCCTCCATACACTCTGAGTGCCGGTGTGAGACTTCCATCGGCTCCTGCGCCTTACACCGACATTAAAGAAAAATAAGGGGGAAGTCTGTCTGTCCCTGCTCGCCCGATACAGGGCTAAATCTATGAACAATTCACCTGCCCGGCGCCCAAAACTACTTGTCCCGGGCGTCGGGCGATAGGATTTCCACATCCCTGATGGGTACACTATGTACCCCAGTATGCTATACAGCTGGCGTAGGTAAGTAGTGATGCTCTGCACCCTGTATACGCTATATATCACTCCTCACCTCCTTACACTCTGGACTGGGCGCTCTGCATCTGACCCATGGAGTGGTACCTGAAGGCAGTAAAAAAAAATTGCCACAGGATCCAAAAATGATTGTTACCACACACCAGCAAAAACGCAAGAAAAAGAGCACAAGAAAAACTGAAAAAATGCAGGAAAAAGCTGTGACAGTTCTTCTGGCGTTTTTGCTGGTGAACAAAAAACCTCAATGGAATCCAAGCCTCAAAGCAATAGAACAAAATCCCTATGTCCACTTTTCCTGTGAGGTGCAGCTCAGGTGTACTCTGTGTGGAGATTTAGAACTTTGCACAAAATTTATCATGTGCCTTGCAATTGCACCAAATTTAGACCAACCAAAACAATCTACAAAAAACATGTACCTACAACAATGATAAATTTCCCCCAATGTATATGTGTGATTGTGTCTATGTAGCAGAGCTGAGTGTGTGTATATGCAGTAGAGCTGAGTGTGTGTGTGTATGTGCAGTAGAGCTGAGTGTGTGTGTATATGTAGCAGGAGCTGAGTGTGTGATTGTGTATATGCAGCAGAACTGAGTGTGTGATCAGGTGTATGTAGCAGAGCTGAGTGTGTGATTGTGTAAATGCAGCAGAGCTGAGTGTGTGATTGTGTCTATGTAGCAGAGCCGAGTGTGTGATTGTGTATATGTAGTAGAGCTGAGTGTGTGATTTTGTAAATGCAGCAGAGCTGAGTGAGTGATCAGGTGTATGTAGCCAAGTTGAGTGTGTGCGTGGTCATGCTTATACATTTTCAAAGATCTCTTGTGCTGCTTTGAAAATATGTGAAAATTCATTTTCGCACCCCCAATTTTTTTTTTTGCAGCCACATTGGATTTTTTTTTTGGCGCCAAATTTTACATTACAGAAAATTCTGGCGGAAACATCTCACAAAATATTCCATGGTTACTAGTGTCCAGTGATAACTGTATAAATAAAACATTTCTTTTTTTTTCAATTCTTTATTTTCGAATATTGCAATACAACAGAACATACAAATGTAATATGAAGTACATTACATAATGCTAATCAAGAAGAAAGAAAAAGAGAGAAAAGCAAGATAAAGGGGTCGTGTGGGCTAGGCCCCAGGCAACATTTAAAAGGACCATTGGGCTCCTGTGTTGATGTATCATTGTAAAATCAATAAGACAAATCTATCAAGAGAAGTATTGGCCAACATCTACTTAAGACATACATAAAACAGGTCAGTCATACCTATAAGCATCCTATAAGTCTGAGGTGTTGTCACCTAGGAGCCCAGTTAATTAGGTGGAACTGTAATAGGAGTATGGTACTGAACATAGTAGGGTCAATGAACACGAGCACAATGTGTTAGAGCATTGACGGAGAAGAAAGAAAGAGGAGAAATGAAAAGGCGTAGGAATTCTCCAAGGTGGGAGGCAGAAGAAAGAGAAAATAGGGAGAAAGAGAGACGAGTGGAGGATAAAGAATAGATATAAGGTTTTTGGTCGTGGGTGAGGAGGTGGAGAGGGGGGGAAGGGTGGGCTGGGAAAGAGGGGTGGGGGGGTTGTCTATGGGGTCATTTGCTGGAACCCAGTTGCTATGTCTGATGCGAGAGAGGGAGAGCAGTGTCAGCATCACGAAAGCCCAGCCAAGGAGCCCATATACTCCAGTATCTGTCATGTGAGCGATCACTCCAACTGGAGAGCTCCTCCATTCTACACAACTGGGAGACCTTAGAGATCCATTGTTGAACTGTAGGAGGTGTTTCATCTAACCAATGTAGTGGGACTAATGCCTTGGCTGCAGTTAGCAAGTGTGCAATCAGAGACCTCTTCGACAAGGTGCAATCCCTAGTCGATAAGCCCAAGAGAACCACCTCTGGTGAGAGAGGGACATGCCGTCCCATCACCTTATCTATGATGCGATTCACTTCACTCCAGTAAGACGTTATCCTGGGGCATGACCACCAAATGTGAGACAAAGAGCCCACGCCCCCATGGCATCTCCAGCATGCAGGGGAAGCACTCAGACCCCAATGATATAATAACTCGGGCGTCCTATACCATCTGGCTACTAGTTTATAATGACCTTCTTGTAGCTTAACGCACCTAGAGAAGCCATGGGAGCCTGTTAGAATGGATTTCCTCTCCTGGTCCGTGAACTTGCGCCCCAACTCCTCCTCCCAGGATCTCAAGTACAACGGGTCAGAAGTTTGCCTCTCATCTCTCAAACAGGCATTAAATGTGGAAAATTTTGGCTTGCAGTTCGGTGAGAATTGCATCAACTTATCTATCCAGGTTGGGTTTTCACCAATGACATACACCTTTAGAAATGCAACACACATCTCCCTGAGCATATGAAGATGTAGAAAGTTAGTTTTAAGGTGTGGGACTATTGTGGATAGTGTCTCAACTGTGGGTGGTTGATTTCGGGCACATAGGGTTTTGACAGGGACGTGTTGAAAATGGGACCACAAGTCGTCCGCCTCTTGCATGTCAGGGTGAACTGCATATGGAATCAGAGAACTTGGAAAGCATGGAGAAATCAGTGTTTTTCCGTGGTTTCCTTGTGTTGTGCCTTTATCATAAGCTCTTTTGATAGTGAGTGTACCTTTCAACAGGGGATTATTAACATGCGAGAGGGAGCGGCGCGTAGGCAGCCAGACATGACGGTCCACCCCAAAGCCTCGAGAAGTCATTTGTGAGCATTCAAGTTCTGAGCTACCCAGTAGGCTAGTTCTAGTAGTGATCTCAACCCATCTATGAATATGGTTAGCTGTATAAAGCATAGAAATGTCTGGCATACCTATGCCACCGCTCCTCTTAGATCTAGTAAGAAGGGAATGTGCTAAACGTGGGCGCTTCCCTGACCAAAGGAAAGCCCCAAAGAGCCGTTTCCATTGCAGGAGATACCATTTAGGTAGTTCTATGGGTACCATGCGCTGTAAGTAGAGTATGGACGGTACAATGTATGTCTGTAGGAGGTTGAGTCGCCCCACCCATGAAAGGAAGGGTAACTTGTAGGAGTCAATTTTATTCTTCATTTTAGTCAGTAAGGGTACATAGTTAAGGTCAAACAAGTTGCTCAGCGACGAGGGAAGGGCTATGCCCAGGTATGTGATGTGTTTAGATGGCCATCTATAAGACGAGGAAGATTGTAGACTCGAGGCTATACGAGGGGGTATCGTGAGGTTCAGTATCTCCGACTTACTATAATTTACTTTGAAATTGGATAGGGTTCCATACTCTTCAATAACGCATTGGACACGAGGCAGGGCTTCAGTAGGATTAGTGATCATTATGAGCAGATCGTCAGCGAATGCTGCCGTAAGATGAGGCCTATCCCCTATTTGCAATCCCCTAATCGCCCCATCCTGCCTCAAGGCCTGGAGAAGAGTCTCCATCACGAGGACGTACAGTGACGGTGATAGGGGGCACCCTTGTCGCGTCCCATTACATATGGGGAAAGGTTCAGAAAGAGTGCCATTGACCCTAACCCGTGCGCTGGGTTCACTATATAGGGACATGATAGCTCGGATGAAGCGATCAGGGATGCGATATTTGGTTAACACCTTGTTCATGTAGTCCCACGCTACCCTATCAAACGCCTTCTCGGCATCTGTGCCGAGAAGGAGTAGAGGGATCTTTTTTTGTGTGGCATAGTGAATAGCGTGCATGACTCGTAATGCATTATGCTTCCCCTCCCTGCCCTTCACAAAACCAGTCTGGTCCACATGAATGAGGCCAGGGAGGAGAGGGCGAAGTCTCATGGACAACAGCTTAGCCCAGATCTTTAGGTCCATATTCAAAAGTGAAATGGGCCTATAACTCGAGCACAGTAGAGGGTCTTTACCTTCTTTTGGTAGAATAGTGATGTGTGCCTCTAGGGATTGGGGCGGCAAATGGGTGCCTCCAAGTAACGCGTTGCACCACTGAGTAAGCCGAGGCAGCAAGACTGTGCCCAACTTTTTATAGTATTGTAAGCTCAGGCCATCTGGTCCCGGGCTCTTCCCTATGGGGAAGGACTTTATTACTGCCTCAACCTCCTCAGCAGTGCAAGGCTCCAGCAATGTTTCCCCTTCCAGTGTGGTGAGGGTAGGTAAATTCAATCGGTACAAGAAAGTTTGGATTGCCTGCGTGCGTGGCAATGGCGTGGGGTTAGTTGGGTGTATGTTATAAAGAGAATAGTAGAAGTCCCGGAAAGCCGTTGCTATAGGGCCAGTGTCTACGTGTTGGGTACCATCCGGCTCCACAATCCTGTCAATGTGTGTTAAATAAAACATTTCTGAGCTTAAATGTGAGTGCAGGTGCAGTGACCAATAAAAAAAAAAAAAAAAATTCTATATATATATATATTTTTTTTAATGCCATTTTCAATAAGTTTTTTTTTAATTTTTTTTTTTTTATAATTACTTAAATAACACCTTTTCCCACAAAAGCAAAGAAAAAACCCCCCCAAAAACAGTAAAACTGCAACCCAATTTCTGTGATTTCCGGTATGAAATTTTTTATGTAAACTGGACTCTCACCCCTTTGAAAATATCATAGTTACATAGTTAGTACGGTCGAAAAAAGACATATGTCCATCAAGTTCAACCAGGGAATTGAAGGGTAGGGGTGTGGCACGATATTGGGGAAGGGATGGGATTTTATATTTCTTCATAAGCATTAATGTTATTTTGTTCCAGGAATGTATCTAATCCTGTTTTAACCTCCTGAGCGGTATTCCCGAGCGTGACTCGGGGTTAATTTTCCCTGCCAGGATCGGTAACCCCGAGTCACGCTCGGGGTAGAATTGCAGAGTTCCCGGCCGGGCTGCACGATATATCGCAAAAGCAATGTGATATAGCGATGCGGCCCCCCGGGAAAACATGCGATTATCTGCTCTGGTCGGCTCCCGTTGCGGGGGCCGGCCAGAGCAGGTAAAGAAAAATACTAAAAGTCAGTGTTTCCCTACCAGGGGGCCTCCAGCTGTTGCAAAACTACAACTCTCAGCATGCCCGAACAGCCAAAGGCTGTCCGGGCATGCTGGGAGTAGTAGTTTCACAACAGCTGGAGGCCCCCTGGTAGAAAAACACTGAGCTAAGTGTAAAAGGAAGAAGTAGTAAAATAAAAAAACCTTTTGCTCACCTAGTCCCGGTCCCTGCAGATGTCGTTCCCCTCCGTGCGGTCCGGGGTGTCCTCTCTTCACTATTCATCTTCTAGGACCTTTCACTTTTCAGCCAATCACAGGCCGCAGTGGTGTAAAGCCTGTGATTGGCTGAAGGGGAAAGGGCTTGTTCTGCAGCAGATACACTAGGTATGAAATCTGCCGGCAAACCTAGTGTATTTGCTGCAGGACAAGGTGAGAAGGGGGGATGAATGTGACAAAGGGGGGAATGTGACAGGGGGGGAATGTGACAGAGGGGGAATGTGACAAAGGGGGGAATGTGACAAGGGGGGAATGTGACAGGGGATGAATGTGACAAGGGGGGAATGTGACAGGGGGGGAATGTGACAGGGGGGGAATGTGACAGGGGGGGAATGTGACAAAGGGGGGAATGTGACAGGGGGGGAATGTGACAAGGGGGGAATGTGACAGGGGATGAATGTGACAAAGGGGGGAATGTGACAAGGGGGGAATGTGACAGGGGATGAATGTGACAAAGGGGGGAATGTGACAAGGGGGGAATGTGACAGGGGGGGAATGTGACAGGGGGGGAATGTGACAAGGGGGGAATGTGACAGGGGATTAATGTGACAAAGGGGGGAATGTGAGAGGGGGGGAATGTGACAAGGGGGGGAATGTGACAGGGGGGATGTGACATGAAGGGGGGATGTGACAAGGGGGGGATGTGACAGGGGGAGGGGAATGTAACATGAAGGGGGATAATGTGACAAGGGGGGGAATGTGACAAGGAGGGGGGAGAATGTGACAAGGAGGGGGGAGAATGTGACAAGGAGGGGGGAGAATGTGACGGGGGATGTGACAAGGGAGAGGGGAATGTGACGGGGAGATGTGAAATGGGCGGAGGGAGATGTGAAATTCAGTTAAAAAAAATTGTACCGCTTTTGGTACACATTTCGAGACAGAATCATACCGCCAGGGAGGTTAAAGCTGTTAATTTTTCCTGCTGTGACCAGTTCCTGAGGTAGACTGTTCCATAAGTTCACAATTCTTATGGTAAAGAAGGCGTGTCGCCCCTTGAGACTAAACCTTTTCTTCTCCAGACGGAGGGAGTGCCCCCTCGTCCTTTGGGGGGGGGGGGGGGTTAACCTGGAACAGTTTTTCTCCATATTTTTTGTATGGGCCATTAATATACTTATATACGTTTATCATATCCCCCTTAGACGTCTCTTCTCAAGACTAAACAATTGTAACTCCTTTAATCGCTCCTCATAGCTAAGATGTTCCATGCCCCATATTAGTTTAGTCGCGCGTCTCTGCACCCTTTCCAGCTCCACAGTGTCCCTTTTATGTACAGGCGACCAAAACTGAACAGCATATTCCAGGTGAGGCCGTACCAATGCTTTATAAAGGGGGAGTATTATGTCCCTGTCCCTTGAGTCCATGCCTCTTTTGATACATGACAATATCCTGCTGGCTTTGGAAGCAGCAGCCTGACATTGCATGCTATTCTGTAGTCTGTGATCTACAAGTACACCCAGATCCTTCTCTACCAGTGACTCTGACAGTTTAATCCCCCCTAAGACATACGATGCATGCAGGTTATTAGTACCCAGATGCATAACTTTACATTTATCCACATTGAACCTCATTTGCCAAGTGGAGGCCCAGACACTTAGTCTATCCAAGTCATCTTGTAACTTATGCACATCCTCTATAGACTGTACCGTGCTACAAAGCTTTGTGTCATCTGCAAAGATAGAAAAAGAGCTGTTAATACCATCCTCTATATCATTGATAAATAAATTAAACAACAGCGGTCCCAGTACAGAACCTTGGGGTACACCACTAATAACCGGGGACCAATCAGAGTACGAATCATTGACCACCACTCTCTGGGTACGATCCATGAGCCAGTGTTCAATCCAGTTACAAACTAAAATTTCCAAACCCAAAGACCTTAACTTACCTGTCAGACGTCTGTGAGGGACAGTATCAAACGCTTTAGCAAAATCCAGAAACACTATATCCACAGCCATTCCTCTGTCAAGGCTTCTACTCACCTCTTCATAAAAGCAAATTAGATTGGTTTGACAACTTCTATCCTTAGGAAATCCATGCTGGCTATCACTTATAATACAATTATCCCCTATGTATTCCTGTATGTAATCCCGTATAAATCCTTCAAACAATTTACCCACAATGCACGTTAGACTTACCGGTCTATAGTTTCCTGGAGAAGACCTAGTGCCCATCATGTAAAGCAGAAAATATACGTGGACACGCCCACTTTTACAAAACTGACGTGAATGGTGTAAACCGCGGCACAAAGCTCTTTGAAATGTGTTCAATACTTTTTGCGCCAAAATTTTGGCGCAAAATTGATTTTTTTGTGCCGCAAAATTCTTTGAGAATCTACCCTCTGTGTACTTTATAAATATTTAGCGCACACTGCTGCTCCAGCACTTCTAGCTATGTGAGCAGTGCCGTGGAGGTAGAGAAGGCGTGCACGGTAGAGCCAGGGGGGGAGGGGTTATATATTTGCGCAAAATTTATCAAACGACGTGCACAACTTTTGTAAATTGTGTAAAGGGGCAGATCTGTGTCTACAACAGACCCTAATGAGAAATCTCCCCCAATGATTCTATAAACTGGCGGTCGATAATGAGTATATAGTTTATATACATTTTTTGTGTAGAGGTTTTTTTTAATATAATTTTTAATAGGAAAGAAATAAAAGACATTTTTGAAAAGGTTTCCAATCTCAGTTTTCGTTACTCAATAAAAAAGATTTACACCATTTTCTGAACAATATAATTTCAGTAGTATGTACCGTATATAAAGTATACAAAAAATAAGGTTGCAGCAGCAGCTCTCTTTGTCAAAAAAATCGAGGCTCTTAGCGCACTTTTTGATCAAAACGTGTCCCCATCCACCACACGGAGGTGGCCTCTTGTCGGATGAGACCCTAACATGCCTAATCCACTCACCTCTGCTGGGCATATGGCCTCTGACATGCAGGATCCTTTTATTTTATGCATGTTTTGTGTATATCTATGTATCTATCTATATATATATATATATATATATATATATGTGTATTGTACTATATGCACTATATCTCTGCACTTTTTATATCTTTTGTATATGTATGTATTGTATTGCATGCTCTATATATTCCTGCACTCTTCAGGCACTGCTCCTATCCATTTGGATTTAGTATACATCATTCCTGCACACTAATCAAGATTCATTTACCGTATTTTTCGCCGTATAAGACGCACTTTTTATTCTCCAAAACTGGGGGGGGGGGGGGGAAAGTTGGTGCGTCTTACACGGCGAATACACACACCTATCGCGGCGGTACCGGTGGCCATCAACGGCCGGGACCCGCGGCTAATACAGGACATCACCGATCGCGTGATGATGACGGCGACGGAGAGTGTGGATCCCAGGGAAGAAGACGTCCGGAGCGTCGGGGATACCACGGGGACGCGGCGACAGCGAAGGAGCGACATCCAGGGCAGCGGTGACGGGTCCGGAGCGGCAGGGACACGTGAGTATTACCTCCTATCCAGTGGTCTTCAACCTGCGGACCTCCAGTTGATGCAAAACTACAACTCCCAGCATGCCCGGACAGCCAACGGCTGTCCGGGCATGCTGGGAGTTGTTGTTTTGCAACATCTGGAGGTCCGCAGGTTGAAGATAACTGTTGGGTTCAGAATTTTTTTTTTCTAGATTTTGCGCCTTTAAAATTGGGTGCGTCTTATATACCGGTGCGTACTATAGGGCGAAAAATACGGTATACACTTCTACAAATATATTTTTTTACAAAAATATTTTTCTCATTTTTGTATATGTTGCATGCGCTATTTACGGTATTTGTTTTACCATTATGCATGTTATCACATCCTTGTAATTTTTTTTATGCTTTCATATGCCCCTGGATTATTATAAATCATTATTGCTATTATCTCAAATGTATATGCATTATTTATAGCCATGTTATTGCCTTCACAGTCAGTTCTCCCACTATATATTTTCATTCTTTGTATTATTTAGCCCTGGGTCCGATGTTCAACTTATTTTGTATATCCCTCCATTAGCAGCGATCTGTCTTTCCCCCTAGAATTTTTTTGTGCACGCATGCGCAGTATGAGTGACTGTGGCCATGTTTTCGTTGCCGAACCCACTCTATAATGTGAATGCGCGTTGCGTGCTCCATCACACGAGTGCCGCGGTGTCCAATGTCACTTCCGACCCAGCGGCTTACTATTTGGACAGGTGTGTTATTCCTTTTCTATTGGGTCACTATTATATAAATTCCGAACCTGTAGCCATTATTTGCAGCCAAATGTTTTAACATATATTGATATATATTTATTTTATTTAGTCTATTATGTACATTTTTAGAATCATGTTCTTTTATTAATAAAAAAATATATACATTTTCATACATCGATTTGTACTTTATTTGGTGTCGGGGTTACGCTTTTGGCGTTTGTAGGTATATATGCAGAAGGAATAAGTTGCAATATATAGGGGAAAAAAAGAAACATGGTGGTTGGGGTGCTGGTGACTACTCCCAATGAAGCAGAGCTGTAGTGTTCTGATCAATTCGGGAGCTGTGTATTCTTCCCCCACCATCACTTTCCTCCTCCTCCTATTCTCAAAAATGAGGAATCCTCCTGCCAGACTACCCAAATCTGTAGATAACGTTGGACTTTGTCAGAATTTTATTAATATTTGTATTTATATTTGTATATTATGTTATATTTGTTTGTCTATGTTATAAAGTGATGTTCGTTCCCACCCAAATACCCAGTCCTCCGTTTAAAGTCACCGCCCCCCCCCAAAAAAAACACCCTATACCCCGAGTTTTCTATACCTTTATTTAATAATAAAAAGCTTATTTCACCCTATAAAACAAATGGATGTAAATGTCCATGTTTACACCTGTCCTCAGAGCAGTGACATTCCGTATGACATCACACATGTGACTTCACAAATGGTGATAGCTGGAAAAAGAGGTGCAGAGCCCCAGAGGCCTTACTCTGAGGACTGCAATCTAGCGAGCACTAGTGTTTCTATATTGTTTCCTTGCGCTTTTTATTTTATTTTATCATGATTCGAGGGGACCACATCAGCAGGGATGAGGTCAATTTGGCCTGTAGCATGTGCTGGACAGTTACCATCCTCCTGGGTTCCCTCTTCACCACCGGCCCGAGTTTCTGGTTTGAAATCACCAGCAACCAACCGAGCCGGAATATCACCTCCAGCCACCTGCAAGGGCAGAACGATACCATCAGAGATCTGCCCAGCTTGAATACTACCAGCAGCGACATGAAGTGTCCCATCTGGACGAGGACCAGGATCAGAAAGATCACCCCTGTCCTGGTGAGTAATCAAACCTCTGCCAGCAGCGACATGAAGTGTCCCATCTGGACCAGGACCAGGATCAGAAAGATCACCCCTGTCCTGGGGAGTAATGACACCACTGCCAGCAACGACGCGATCAACTGGGATTCCATTACCAACAACCTGCAGAGCGGGGCGGCCATCATCAAAAACTATCTTGGCTGGATCAGCACTTATGGTGACATGATCATCTGCCTGCTATGCTATATTCCCATCGATAACAACCTGCTGGACCGGTTCATAGATGCTGTTGACGACCTGATCTCGTTTGCTACTATCATCAGTGACCTGCTGTCCTGGATAGACACCACCACTGACTTGATCTTCTGGATCCCCACCATCACCAGCAGCTCCCTGCTTGCCTGGATGAACCCAGTCAATGAGTTTGTGACCTGGATTACCACCAACAGCACTATAGAGCTTCTTTACGTGATCTGTAACCCCACCGCCATCAGCTGGATCGGCTTCTTCAGTGACAGGCTCACCTGGATCGCCATCACACTCCAGCTTCTGACGTGGGTTATGCCAAGGGGGATAGTGACCAGCATCACCGGACCGATGGACTATATTAACTCGGTCAGACAGTTCCTGGGACGGGTCACCGTTGCCATCCTAATTGTCAATATCCCCGAGATTAAAGGTGTCATTACCATCATCGCCAGTATACTATGGGTATTCACCACCAACCTGTATGTATGAACACTGGAAAAGATGAATAAACATTTTTATTAGACAAATATTCCAATAGTTGTAATTATTGTTATAATAGACAAAGTAGGGAATTTATTATAAATCAGTGTTTTATATGTCAGTGAGAAACAAAAATATCTCGGAGTAAGGTGCCCCAAATGTATGAAGAGCCGCAGTTGAATATGGTTTCACATAACTACAACTCCCAGCATGCCCAGACAGCCAATAGCACTGCTCAGCCTCTGATTGGTGGAGCACTTTGTCGTACGGTAATAACTCAACTAACCCCTTCCCACAGAATGCCTTATATAAACGGCCGATTGGGCAGGTCCTTCGCGCATTCCGCCGTTTATAAAAGGCATTCAGTTAACCCGGCGATGCGCGGCATCGCATGGGTTAGCTGGCAGAAGTCCCGCTGTTACCAGCAGGAGACAACTTCTGCAAGCCTCCCCCAGGACCATCTGTGGATGGTCCTAGTCAGCAATCCCTGTGATTGGTCCCTGTGGACCAATCACAGTGTGTCAGCTGACTGGGGGGGGGGTGTCTCAGCTGACTGGGGGGGGGGGGGGGGTTTAAAGTTCATTTCCCTCAGTCTGCCCGTTCCTAGAAGTCGGGCAGAGCGGGGGATGATGAGTGCTGTGGGGGGGGGGGGGGTGATGGGGTGGCCCACGGCACATACCTGGGACCGGCGGCAGGCACAAGTGGAGGAGGCAGCTGTGGCATCAGATGCAGCAGTGAAGATCGCTGTAATGTGATCTTCACTGTTGCTTCTAGGAGTTTTAAAACTACAACTCACAGCATGCCCAGCCTTTGGCTGTCTGGGCATGCTGGGAGTTGTAGTTTTGCAACATCTGGAGGGCCACAGTTTGGAGACCACTGTGCACTGGTCTCCAATCTGTGCTCTTCCAGATGTTACAGAACTACAACTTTCAGCATGCCTAGACTGTCTGGGCATGCTTGGAGTTGTAGTTTTGCAACAACTGGAGGCACACTAGTTGGGAAGCATTGTCTGTTTCCTAACTCAGTGTTTCCCAACCTGTTTGCCTCCAGCTGTTGCAAAACTATAACTCCCAGCATGCACTGACAGACCATGCATGCTGGGAGTTGTAGTTTAGCAACAGCTGGAGACACATGGGTTGCGAAACACTGAGTTAAGTAACAAACTGTGTTTTGCAACCAGTGTGCCTCCAGCTGTTGCATAACTACAACCCCCAGCATGATCGGACAGCCAAAGGGCATGCTGGGAGTTGTAGTTTTGCCCGTCCCCCATGTGAATGTACATTCACATGGGCAGGTGTTTACAGCAAGTTTCCTTGCTGTAAACCCCTGCCCTTGTTACATAAACCCCTGCCCTTATTATGTACCTTGAGGGGTGTAGTTTCCAAAATAGTATGCCATGTGGGGGCTTTTCAGCTGTTCTGGCACCATAGGGGCTTCCTAAATGTGACATGCCCCCCAAAAATCCTTTCAGAAAAACTCACTCTGCAAAAACCCATTGTCGCTCCTTCCCTTCTGAGCCCTCTACTGCGCCCTCCGAACACTTGACATACACATATGAGGTATTTCCTTACTCGAGAGAAATTGGGTTACACATTTGGGGGGATTTATCTCCTTTTACCCCTTGTTAAAATTCAAACACTGGGTCTACAAGAACAGGTTAGTGTAAAAAATTGAGATTTTGAATTTTCTCCTTCACTTTGCTGCTATTCCTGTGAAACACCTAAAGGGTAAACAAACATTCTGAATGTCATTTTGAATACTTAGAGGGGTGCAGTTTTTATAATGGGGTCATTTGTGGGGTATTTCTAATATGAAGACCCTTCATATCCACTTCAAAACTGACATGGTCTGTGAAAAATTCCGATTTTGAAAATTTTGTGAAAAACTGGAAAATTGATGCTGAACTCTGAAGCCCTCTCATGTCTTCCAAAGTAAAAACATGTCAACTTTATGATGAAAACATATTATATTGTATATAATATAATAATATAAAGATATCTCCCGTATGATGCAAACATAAAGTAGACATATTGTATATGTGAATCAATATATAATTTATTTGAGATGCCTATTTTCCTTACAAGCAGAGAGCTTCAAAGTTAGAAAAATGCAAACTTTTCTAATTTTTCATAAAATTTTTGAATTTTTCACAAAGAAATGATGCAAGAATCGACAAAAATTTACAACTAGGATAAAGTTGAATTTGTCACGAAAAAACAATCTCTGAATCAAATTCATAAGTACAAGCATCCCAGAGTAATTAATGCTTAACCTCTTAAGGACTCAGGGCGTAGCCCGGTGTGAAAAACGGGGTCACACCGTGTCGGTCCCGGCTGCTAATCATAGCCGGGACCCTGGGCTAACAGCGCGCAGCATCGATCGTTGTGCCACACGCTGTTAACCCTTCAGACGCGGCGATCAAAATTGAAGCCGCGTCTGAAAATGAAAGTAAACGCTTCCCGGCAGCACACTAGGGCTGATCGGGACATCGCGATAAAATTGCTATGTTCCGATCAGCTGGGACGCAGGCGGAGGTCTCCTTACCTCTCTCCGCGGCGTCCGATCGTCGATTGATTGCTCCAAGCCTGAGCTACAGGCTTGAGCAATCGAGCCCCTATCTCACTGATCCGTGCAAAGCTATGGCTTTGCAGGGATCTGCATAGGAGATCAGTGTGTGCAGTGTTATAGGTCCCTATGGGAGCTATAACACTGTAAAAAAAAGTGAAAAAAAGAAGTTAACAAAGGTCATTTAAAAGGGGTACTCTGGTGAAAATCTTTTTTCTTTTAAATCAACTGGTGGCAGAAAGTTAAACATATTTGTAAATTACTTCTATTAAAAAAATCTTAATCCTTCCAGTACTTATTAGCTGCTGAATGCTACAGAGGAAATTCCTTTTTTTTGGAACACTGATGACATCATGAAGACAGTGCTCTCTGCTGACATCTGTGTCCGTTTTAGCAACCATGCTGCCTTGCAGTGCTGGAGACTTGGATTCAAATCCCACTAAGGACAACAATAAATAAAGTGTTATTATTATTATAATAACGTCAGCAGAGAGAACTGTGCTCGTGATGTCATCAGGAAGTACAGGAAGGATTAAAAAAAATTTAAAAGTAGTAATTTACAAATATGTTTAACTTTCTGCCACCAGTTGATTTAAAAGAAAAAAGGTTTTCACCAGAGTACCCCTTTAACTCCTTCCCTAATAAAAGTTTGACCCCTTTTCCCATAAAAAAAAACGAAATAAACATATGTGGTATCGCTGCGTGCGAAAATGTCCGAACTATAAAAATATATTGTTAATTAAATCGCTCGTTCAATGGCTTACACGCAAAAAATATTCCAAAGTCCAAAATAGTGTATTTTTGGTCACTTCTTATATCATGAAAAAATGAATACAAACATGGTACCGATAAAAACTTCAGAACACGGCGCAAAAAATGAGTCCTCATACCGGCCTGTATGCAGAAAACTAAAAAAGTTATAGGGGTTAGAAGATGAGAATTTTTAACATATAAATTTTCCTGCATGATGTAGTTATGATTTTTTTCCGAAGTAATACAATATCCAACCTATATAAGTAGGGTATCATTTTAACCGTATGGACCTACAGAATAAAAATGATGTGTTATTTTTACCAAAAAATGCACTGCGTAGAAACGGAAGCCCCCAAAATTTACAAAAGGAAATTTTTTCTTCAATTTTGTCGCACAATGATTTCGCCGTTTCGCCGTGGATTTTTTGGTAACATAACTAATGTCACTGCATAGTAGAATTGGTGGCACAAAAAATTGAATAGGTGCAAAATTGAAAGTGTTATGATTTTTAGAAGGTGATGAGGAAAAAATGAAAATGCAAAAACGGAAAAATGCTGAGTCCTTAAGGGGTTAAAGTGACAGTGGTCAGATCTGCAAAAAATGCTCTGGTCCTTAACCCCTTCAGGACGGAGCCCATTTTGGCCTTAAGGACCGGAGCATTTTTTGCACATCTGACCACTGTCACTTTAAACATTAATAACTCTGGAATGCTTTTAGTTATCCTTCTGATTCCGAGATTGTTTTTTCGTGACATATTCTACTTTAACATAGTGGTAAATTTTTGTCCATACTTGCATCCTTTCTTGGTGAAAAATCCGTAAATTTGATGAAAAATTTGAAAATTTAGCATTTTTCTAACTTTGAAGCTCTCTGCTTGTAAGGAAAATGGATATTACGAATACATTTTTTTTGGTTCACATATACAATATGTCTACTTTATGTTTGCATCATAAAATTGACATGTTTTTACTTTTGGAAGACACCAGAGGGCTTCAACGGTCAGCAGCAATTTTCCGATTTTTCACAAAATTTTCAAACTCAGTATTTTTCAGGGACCAGTTCAGGTTTGAAGTGGATTTGAAGGGTCTTCATATTAGAAATACCCCATAAATGACCCCATTATAAAAACTACACCCCCCAAAGTATTCAAAATGACATTCAGTCAGCGTTTTAACCCTTTAGGTGTTTCACACGAATAGCAGCAAAGTGAAGGAGAAAATTCACAATCTTCATTTTTTACACTCACATGTTCTTGTAGACCCAATTTTTGAATTTTTACAAGGGGTAAAAGGACAAAATGTTTACTTGTATTTGTAGCCCAATTTCTCTCGAGTAAGCACATACCTCATATGTCTAAGTGTTCGGCGGGCGCAGTAGAGGGCTCAGAAGGGAAGGAGCGACAAGGGGATTTTGGAGAGTACGTTTTTCTGAAATGGTTTTTGGGGGGCATGTTACCTTTAGGAAGCCCTTATGGTGCCAGAACAGCAAAAAAAAAACACATGGCATACCATTTTGGAAACTAGACCCCTCGGGGAATGTAACATGGGATAAAGTGAACCTTAATACCCCACAGGTGTTTCACGACTTTTGCAAATGTAAAAAAAAAAAAAAAAATTTTACCTAAAATGCTTGTTTTCCCAAAAAATTTTTATTTTTAAAAAGGGTAATAGCAGAAAATACCCCTAAAAGTTTGAAGCCCAATTTCTCCCGATTCAGAAAACACCCCATATGGGGGTGAAAAGTGCTCTGCTGGCGCACTACAGGTCTCGGAAGAGAAGGAGTCACATTTGGCTTTTTGAACGCAAATTTTTCTCTGTGGGCATGCCGCATTTAGGAAGCCCCTATGGTGCCAGGACAGCAAAAAAAAAACACATGGCATACCATTTTGGAAACTAGACCCCTCGGGGAACATAACAAGGGGTTAAGTGAACCTTTATACCCCACAGGTGTTTCACAACTTTTGCATATGTAAAAAAAAAAAATTTTTTTTACCTAAAATGCTTGTTTTCCCAAAAATGTTACATTTTTAAAAAGGGTAAAAGCAGAAAATACCCCCCAAAATTTGTAACACAATTTCTCCCGAGTACGGCGATACCCCATATGTGACCCTTAACTGTTGCCTTGAAATACGACAGGCCTCCAAAGTGAGAGCGCCATGCGCATTTGAGGCCTAAATTAGGGATTGCATAGGGGTGGACATAGGGGTATTCTACGCCAGTGATTCCCAAACAGGGTGCCTCCAGCTGTTGCAAAACTCCCAGCATGCCTGGACAGTCAAAGGCTGTCCGACAATACTGGTAGTTGTTTTGCAACAGCTGGAGGCTCCGTTCTGGAAACAGTGGCGTACCAGACGTTTTTCATTTTTATTGGGGAGGGGAGGGGGGATGTGTAGGGGTATGTGTATATGTAGTGTTTTTTACTTTTTATTTTATTTTTTGTGTTAGTGTAGTGTAGTGTTTTTAGGGTACAGTCGCACGGGCGGGGGTTCACAGTAGTTTCTCGCTGGCAATTTGAGCTGCAGCAGAAAGTTTGCGGCAGCTCAAATTTGCAGCCAGATACTTACTGTAATCCTCCGCCCATGTGAGTGTACCCTGTACGTTCACATTGGGGAGACATCCAGCTGTTGCATAACTACAACTCCCAGCATGCCCGTTGGCTGTTGGTGACTGCTGAGAGTTGCAGTTTTGCAACAACTGTAGGCACACTGGTTATGTATCACTGAGTTTGTGACCTAACTCAGTGTTTCACAACCAGTGTGCCTCCAGCTGTTGCAAAACTACAACTCCCAGCATGTACGGTGCATGGTGTACGGTGACTGCTGAGAGTTGTAGTTTGCAACAGCTGGAGGCACACCGGTCGTGAAACACTGAGTTAGGTAAAAAAAAACTCTGAGTTTCCCAACCAGTGTGCCTTCAGCTGTTGCAAAACTACAACTCTCAGCAGTCACCGACAGCCAACGGGCATGCTGGGAGTTGTAGTTATGCAACCAGCAGATGCACCACTACAACTCCCAGCATGCACTTTAGCTGTTTGTGCAAGCTGGGAGTTGTAGTTATACAACAGCTGAAGGTACACTTTTCCATAGAAAGAATGTGCCTCCAGCTGTTGCAAAACCATAAGTCCCAGCATGCCCATAAGGGAATGCTGGGAGTTGTGGTGGTCTGCCTCCTGCTGTTGCATAACTACAGCTCCCAGCATGCCCTTTTTGCAGGCTGGGAGCTGTTGCTAAGCAACAGCAGGAGGCTGTCACTCACCTCCAACGATCCAGACGCTGCAGGTCAGTCCCGCCGCCGCCGCTGCTCCTGGGGCCACGATCCCAACATTAACGCCGGGGATCGGGGTCCCCAGCACCCGGGGTGCCCGTCCCGCACCCGCTCACGTCCTCCAGAAGAGGGGCGGAGCGGGTGCGGGAGTGACACCCGCAGCAGGCGCCCTGATTGGTCGGCCGGTAATCCGGCCGACGAATCAGGGCGATCGTGAGGTGGCACCAGTGCCACCTCACCCCTGCAGGCTCTGGCTGTTCGGGGCCGTCAGAGACGGCCCCGAACAGCCAGTAATTCCGGGTCATCGGGTCACTGGAGACCCGATTGACCCGGAATCGCCGCAGATCGCTGGACTGAATTGTCCAGCGATCTGCGGCGATCGCCGACATGGGGGGGCATAATGACCCCCCTGGGCGATATGCCGGGATGCCTGCTGAACGATTTCAGCAGGCATCCGTCTCCGGTCCCCAACCGGCTAGCGGTGGGGGCCGGAATTCCCACGGGCGTATGGATACGCCTTCGGTCCTTAAGGACTCGGGATGCAGGGCGTATCCATATGCCCTATGTCCTGAAGAGGTTAAGGCCAAAATCACCTCGGTCCTTAAGGGGTTAAAATTATGAAATATGGTCATAAAAATATTAATTATGAAAAATTATCATTAGGCAGGTAGTACCCCCAAATTAGACAGGTAGTAGCCCCAAATTACACCCCCCCAGTAGACAGGTAGTACCCCCAAATTAGACCCCTCCCCCAGTAGACAGGTAGTACCCTCAGATTAGACCCCCCCCCAGTAGACAGGTAGTACCCCCAGATTAACACCCCCCCCCCCTCCCGCAGTAGGCAGGTAGTACCACCAGATTAACCCACAAGTAGGCAGGTAGTCCCCCCAGATGAACTCCCCAGTGGGCAGTTTGTACCCCCAGATTAGACCCCCCCCCCAGTAGGTAGGTAGAACCCCCTGATTAGACAACCCCCACCCCCGGCTGGTACCTTTTTAGTTGCCGGGGATTCAGGGCAGCACCTTCCCCTAGATAAGAGCAAGCACAGCTACACGCGTAATGATGCTCGGTCACGTCACACTCTCAGAATACCTAGGGCCGGCGTCAGAACGTAGGCCCTTGAGTTCTGGGAGCGTGACGTGACCGAGCGTCATTACGCGCGTAGCGGTGCTTGCTCTTATCCAGCCTGGCCCACAGGGTAAGCGGCTGAAATGGGATATTTCCTGGTTGACAAATAGGCCAGTCCGGCCCGTGTTACTGTACAGGGCAGGAGGACGGCCCAGCCTGCGGCCCTGACAGGTATTATAAAGATATGCAGGTTCATGAACTATTTCTCCCGTGTCTATCTTCCGTCACAAAATAACGGCCGTTATTAATAACGGGCTATAACGGGTTAAAACGGCTATTAGAAAAACCCCATAGACTATGAAGGGATTTTCTAACGACAGTATAGGATTTTGTAACTGACGTTTTCAGCTGATTTTCAGACGGAACTTCGTACGGATGTTTAAAAACTGAGAATTTTGTAGGGTGGAAGAAGCCTCACAAACACAATGATATATATAAATGAATATCAATTAGATATCATTAGTAAGAAAGCATTACAAGCTTATTAGTTAATTGACTATAGTAGAACAATACATGTGAGTAGGAAGTAACTTGTTACAACATAAGCTACTTTGGTTCGGATATCGTATACAGACTATCTAGAGCAGTGATTTCCAACTGGGGTGCCGCGGGATTTTGAAGGCAAATATTTTATTTTTTTATTCACCAGCCTGGCCTGCGCGTCTGAAATTTATGGCGCCGCAGGGGGGAAGGGAAGTATGTGTGCGCTTTGCTGTGCGTGCACACATATCGCAACCCCCTGCATTCCTCTCACCCTGCGGCCCAGTGAGTGAGTGCACTGGCGGTGCTCTGCCGGATTACCGTGCCGGTGTAGTGCCCCGTGCCCCAGCATCCCCCTCCCCCCCTAGCGGCCCAGTGAGTGAGTGCACTGGCGGTGCTCTGCCGGATTACCGTGCCGGTGTAATGACCCGTGCCCCAGCGTCCACCCCCCTCCCATTCCCAGCGTCCCAGTGAGTGAGTGCACTGGCGGTGCTCTGCCGGATTACCGTGCCGGTGTAGTGACCCGTGCCCCAGCATCCCCCTCCCCCCCAGCGGCCCAGTGAGTGAGTGCACTGGCGGTGCTCTGCCGGATTACCGTGCCGGTGTAATGACCCGTGCCCCAGCGTCCCCCTCCGCCCCCCCAGCGTCCCAGTGAGTGAGTGCCCTGTCGGAGCCCTGAGTCGCTGCCCTGCCGGAGAGGGGAGGAAGGTGGAAGCTGCGCCTGATTACTGTGCCAGTGTAGTGAAGAAAAATGGCAAAAGGTACTGTACCCTTTCGTACCCTCTGTTACCCCTTCTTAACCCCGTCCACCCCCCCCTCACCCCTGTCATCCATGTCCACCCCCTGTCTATCCCTGTCACCCATGTCCACCCCTCCCTGTCCACCCCCCTGTAACACATGTCCACCCCCCTATTCACCCCTCTATCCCTTTGTCACCCCTCTTTTATCCCCCTTGTCATCCTTGTCCTCCCCTGTTATCCCTGTTCACCCCCATATCTCCCGTGTCCACCATCCTGTCATCCATGTCCACCTTGGCCACCTCTGTCCATTCCTCTGCAACACATGTCCCCCCCCCCCATCCACCCCTCTGACCACCCCCCAGTCTACATCTGTCACCATTGTCCCTCCACCCTAATCACCCCTCTGTCCCTCCTGTCATCCATGTCCACCTTGGCCATCCCCCCTCTGTCACCGATGTACACTCCTCTACCCCCCCATTCCATAGACTTGCATACGGGGGGCGGGGGGTGACATCACACGGAGGCGGGGGGGGGGGGGGGGGTGGTCTTCATACTTTGGCCCGTGGTCGCCACCCGGCTGTTTGTGAGCTGGCACCGCTGTGTGCAGCTCAAACAGGTGGGTGGCGAATACAAGATTGCGGGGGTCCCCAGCGGCGGGACCCCCATGGGGAGACATCATATCCCCTATCCTTTGGATAGGGTATAAGATGTCTCAGGGCCGGAGTACACCTTTAAGATGTTAGCCGAGCTTTCTTACAATCTTACTGAGGAACCTTCTGACAATATTTTACCATTTCTTCTCACACTGTATGGTCACTGCAATTCTCTGTAAAGACGAGGTTACTCATTCCATTAACCCCTTAAGGACCCGGGCTTTTTCCGTTTTTTCATTTTCAATTTTTCCTCCTTAACTTAAAAAAATCATAACTCTAAAATTTTTACCTAAAATTCTATATGATGGCTTATTTTTTGCATCACTAATTCTTCTTTGTAATGACATTAGTCATTTTACCCAAACATCTACGGTGAAACGGGAAAAAAAATCAATGTGCGACAAAATTGATGAAAAAAAACCTCTATTTTGTAAGTTTTGGGGGCTTCCGTTTTTACGCAGTACATTTTTTGGCAAAAATTACACCTTATCTTTATTCTGTAGGTCCATACGGTTAAAATGATACCCTACTTGTATAGGTTTGATTTTGTATCACTTCAGAAAAAAATCCTGACTACATGCAGGAACATTTATACGTTTAAAATGGTCATCTTCTGACCCCTATAACTTTTTTATTTTTCTGTGTTCAGGGTGCTATGAGAGCTATTTTTTTTGCGCCGTGATCTGAAGTTTTTAGCTGTATCATTTTTGTTCTGATCAGACTTATTGATCACTTTTTATTCACTTTTTTGTGGTATAAAAAGTGATCAAAAATGCGCTATTTTGGACTTTGGAATTTTTTTGCGCATACGCCATTGAATGTGCGGTTTAAAAAGCAGTATATTTTTATAATTCGGACATTTCCGCACGCGATGATACCACATATGTTTATTTTTATTTACACTGTTTTTTTTATTCTTGGAAATGCCGGGTGATTCAAACTTTTATTAGGGGAAGGGATAATTGAAAGGGTTAATGATTTTTTTTTTTTACACTTTTCTTATGCAATATTATAGCTCCTACAGGGCAGGCTATAACATTGCATTAACTGATCTTTACCACTGATTGATGCATCTCCATAGGAATGGATCAATCAGTGTTTTCGGCGATTGGATGCTCAAGTCTGGATCTCAGGCTTGAAGCATTCATTCGGCGATCGGACAGCACAGGAGAAGGTAAGAAGACCTCCTCCTGTGCTACAGCTGTTCGGGATGCCGACATTATACCGCGATGATCCCGAACAGCTCCCTGAGCTAGCCGGGCACTTTTACTTTTGTTTTTAGCTGCGCGGCTCAGCTTTGAGCGCGTGGCTAAAGGGTTAATAGCGCGCGGCACTGCGCTGTTAGAGGCGGGTTCCGACTTCACTATGACGCCGGGCCCGCCGCGATATGATGCGGGGTCCTTAAGAGGTTAAAGTGGTACTCCAGTGGAAAACTAGATTTTTTTTTTAAATCAACTGGTGCCAGAAAGTTTAACAGATTTGTAAATTACTTCCATTTAAAAATCTTAATCCTTCCAGTACTTTTAAACTGCTGTATGCTCTAGAGGTATCTCTTTTCTTTTAGAATTTCCTTTCTGTCTGACCACAGTGCTCTCTGCTGACACATCTGTCCATGTCAGGAACTGTCCAGAGCAGGATAGGTTTGCTATTGGAATATGCTTCTGCTCCAGACAGTTCCTGACATGGACAGAGGTGTCAGGAGAGAGCACTGTGGTCAGACAGAAAGGAAATTCTAAAAGAAAAGAACTTCCTCTGTAGTATTTTAGGCCCTGTCAGATTGAGACCTCCAGTGTCCTGGGGGCTCCCCTGCAGGGACTCAACCATTTCTAATCTGTATTTGCACTGTTATAATTTAGCAATCCGTTATTAGGTGTCTGTAGCTTTAAGTATGTTGCCTAGCAACCTCAGGCTTAGTCAGGGTATGTGAGAGTGGAGGACTGAGGGCTAGACTGAACATTTGTGTAAGGTGTGTGACGATCCGTCTTGGGGATTAGCTCTGGGATCGTCCTGGACTACGCCACAGGATGCGTTTCTTCTCAATAAACCAGCAAACAAACGCTTATAATGCAAATCTGGCACCTTGCCAGTTTTATTAGACAGGTTGCAGGGAAAGAAATAAACAAAAAGCAGGAACAATACAAAATCCTAGACCGTCTGGTCACTGACTAAACAGATCAGCTTGTCCTGACTAACAACCGCTGAGCTTCCCTCAGCCGGTTAAACATATGTCCCCTGCAACCTTCTACTCACAATGTCACTCTCTTTGAGCCCCTCATAGCTCGGGCTGTGTACTCCTCAGCAGGCTCTGTCTCTTCCCTACAGCCCACATGCTGTCTCCTAGGAAGAGCCCACATTAGACTGAGTCTCCATCTCATATACACACCTCCTTTCCCTCCTGCCTCATTACTTAAGAAGCAGGTGAGAGCTTCTGCAGGGCGAGCCAAGGAAATACACCCTTTCCTTGCCACACTGCCACAGGTGTTATATTATGTTATTACTTGTATGTAACTTTATTGTAAATCCTAAAGGGGATACAGACAACTCTATGATCCACAGCTGCCTGGCCAATGGGCTTTAGTTCAGCCTTCCCTTATAAAGGGTGGCATTTCCTGTGAGAGGAATAGAGGAGGAGTAAAGCAATTCATTCAGTTCAGAGCACAGAGTGGAGTTCAGAGTGAAGAATCCGCAGAGGAGTGAGAGCAAAGATGAGAGAGAGATAAGAAAAGCATGAAGTAACCCCAACTAATATTAAGCCTTTACTTCAGCTTTGATCAGAGAATTCCTAAAGGACAATTCTTTATCTTCCGGCGAAAAGCCACAAATCTACCGACACTTCAGTAAGTGACTTTAATCTCAAGCCTAATATAGCTAAAACTCCTAGTCCGGCCGTAAGAGCCAAGCATATATGCAATATCAAGTCCAGGCACTGCAAGCTGTGTGGTCCTCTAGAGACTGTCTGTTAAACCTTTGGGAGACTTTGGTTGAGCGCTGTGGAGATTGTACCACCTATCTTCAAGTTAGTAAAGCCTCCGTTAAACTGCAACCTAGTGTGGAGTCAATTCTTTCCTTGCTAGCCTGTGGGGAGACGGAGTTCCCCGGACCTGTAGTACCCCGGGAGATACCAAGACTACAGTGGCGTCACGCGACATTAAGGGTTAATACCATCTGACCCTGGGTTCATAAACCCCCCCACCCCACCAAGAACCAAGTAGCTAACCCCAGCGTAGTGGCGGTCGCGGGTTTCACTCGTGGTTACCACACGTTTTTGGCATCACGAACAGGATTCAGGTGTACGCCTTAACTATTCAGGCACTAAATCAAGTCCTTCCCCCAAGTCTGAACTGTGTACGGGACTGTGTCATAGAAAACAAATTGTCTGCCGAGGTGCAAATGCAAGTGGTGGGGAAGGTGAAGTTTATTGCATTATTAGTCACGAGAAGTGTTCTCTAAAGTCAAAGAACCGCCATGTGTAAAGGAAAGACAGAAATGATGCTTCGCGCCAAAAACTTCCCAGTACCTGAAAGAGTTAAAGAGCTTCTGGAAAAGAGCGCCAAGGACTCCCGCCGAAGTCTTCGCCCCGCCCCTGGGCGGGGAAATAGTGTGGTTGTGTCCAGAGCCAAGTGGAACGGAAGAAGTCCAGCCCCTGTTGCCAAGGGGTTGGATGAAGAGGATACGCTGCTGTGCAACTTCCGGTCCCAGGCGCAGCTGATGACGCACTTCCGCCTGGCGGCCATTTTGGTGGAGACCTTCATAAAAGGGGAGGCATACAGCGGCCTCTTCAGTCTGCAGGAAGTACTACAGAGGAGAGCAAAGATGGCGGAGACCAAGAGCGACATGTGTGCTGAGAGTTCCAGGATGGAGTCCGAGGGTCGGAAGATTGCCACGGCGGCATCGGAGATGTTTCGGGAGCTGGCGGAGAAGTTGCAGCGACTGTCCCTCGGGGCCAACGAGGCCTACTGCCAAGTGCCGTTGCCGGAGGATGACGGCGAGTGGGCCGCAACGCCGCTCGGGAGTTCCAGAGACCCGTCGCCTGTGAGGTTGTCGCCCCATCACCGCACCTGGGGCCCGTGGGCAGAAATCCCGACGGAGTCGGGATTGAGTACCCCAGCGGAAGCTGATTTCTCCACTCCCTCTTCTAATAGCCCCGAAGCCAGCCCCGAGGCAAAGGTCCCACCACCTCCACAGGCCACGGCCGCCCAAGACCAGTCAGCCCCTCAGTCGGCCGAGCGCCCACCATCACCCCCGCTCCCTAGATGGTTGTTCGGGGATGAGCCAGCCATCATCAAGTATAAGTGGGAAAATATCCTTCCATTGCCTGGGAAATCCCTGCCTCCCATTCCTCCGGCCCGGTCAGAAAAAGCCCAAAGAGATGCCGAAGTGGCTGCCATACTAGAGCAGATGAGGGCGGAGAGGCTAGAGCGCTACGGGCCGAGGCGGCTATCGTTTGAGGAGAGGGAACGGCAGCAGCAAGATACCAAACAGCTAGAGTCATACTACATTCGCAGGCTCGAGCAACCTAAGGAAGGCGAGCCTCCCCTTGAGCGCAGGAGAGCTACAGTCATCAAGTTTGACCGCATCAGGGGCTGCGGCACTATAATGGACTGTCACCACGGAGGCACCCTCTTTGTGAACCGGAGGGCGGTGCAAAGACACTATCTGCCTCCTGAAAAGCACTCTCTAAAACCTGGGGAAATCGTTGAGTACACCCCTGTGACAGGGGCGGATCCAGAGTCGAGTCTCGGGAGGGGCACTATTAGAGTATTTTGTGTTGGCGGACAGAAAATAAGATTACGGAACTTACAATATTATTAAATGTATCATACAGTCCTAACCTTGTTTAAGACTTAGGCCATGTTCATATGTCAGAATAATAATCAAATATACCAATTGCCACAGAATGGGAAAGTGCTAAAGAGGTTTTTACCATTTAAAACTACAGCTCCCAGTATGACCTAAGTAGTGGTAAGGGGATGCTGGGAGTTGTTGTTTTACCCATCATTACTGCAGAACTTACAAGTGACTCCAGCTCTGATGGGACACACACAGGAGGATACAGAATGATATCAGTGACTACAGGTGACGTCTTCTCTATAGTCTTCTCTTATCTAATTCAGATGTACATACCACCGGGACTTGTTCCAGCAAAATCTTTGCAGAACTTGACGCCCAGATAGCTCCTCACTACGATTCTGATCCTCTATATGAAAATAATAATTATAAACCTGCCAGACACTGTATTCTTCGAATATAATACTGGCACATACCTTCTGAATATAATTCTGACACACTGTATCCCCTGAACAAACAACACACTGTACCCTCTGAATATAATAACGCCACACACCGTACCCTCTGAATATAATACTATCATACACTGCACCCTCTGAATATAATACTACCACACACTGTGCCCTCTAAATTTAATACTACCACACACTGCACTCTCTGAATATAATACTACCACACACTGCACTCTCTGAATATAATACTACCACACACTGCACTCTCTGAATATAATACTACCACACACTGCACTCTCTGAATATAATACTACCACACACTGTACCCTCTGAATATAATACTACCACACACTGCACCCTCTGAATATAATACTACCACACACTGTAACCTCTGAATATAATACTACCACACACTGTAACCTCTGAATATAATACTACCACACTGCACTCTCTGAATATAATACTACCACACACTGTAACCTCTGAATATAATACTACGACACACTGTGCTCTCTGAATATAATACTACCACACATTGCACTCTCTGAATATAATACTACCACACACTGCACTCTCTGAATATAACTTGCTGTGCAGTGCACCCTCTGAATAAAATACCCTAATGTATTGTTGCCCATAAAAAAAAATGTACCACCCCAGAAAATCCTCATAATCTACAATATATTTCTGAAATGCAGAACACTCTGTGCCTTCACATATAGTAATAATGCCCCATCTTGTGCCCCTACATATAATAATTATGAACCGTCCTGTTCCCCCCCACATAATAATGCCCTGTGCCCCTAACATATATTGCCCCCTGTGCTGTGCCCTTCACATATAATTCCCCCATCATGCGCTCACATATAATGCCCCCATCATGTGCCCCTCACATATAATGCCCCCCGTGCTGTGCCCCTCACATATAATGTCCCCTTTGCTGTTCCCCTCACATATAATGCCCCCCGTGCTGTGCCCCTCACAAATAATGCTCCTGTTATATGTACCACACATATAAGGCCCCCTGTGCTGTGCCCTTCACATATAATGCCCCCGTTCTTTGCCCCTCACATATAATGCCCCGATCATGTGCCCCTCATATATAATGCCCCCATCATGCACCCCTCACATATAATGCCCCCATCATGCACCCCTCACATATAATGCCCCCATTATGCGCCCCTCACATATAATGCCCCATGCTGTGCCCTTCACATATAATGCCCCCGTTCTTTGCCCCTCACATATAATGCCCCGATCATGTGCCCCTCATATATAATGCCCCCATCATGCACCCCTCACATATAATGCCCCCATCATGCACCCCTCACATATAATGCCCCCATTATGCGCCCCTCACATATAATGCCCCATGCTGTGCCCTTCACATATAATGCCCCTGTCATGCACCCTTCACATATAATGCCCCCTGCCCTGTCCCCTCAGGGGGCATTATATGTGAGGGGCACAGCACAGGGGGCATTATATGTTTGGGGCACATGACAGGAGCATTATATGTGAGGGGCACAGCACAGGGGGCATTATATGTGAGGGGTGCATGATGGCGCATTATATGTGAGGGGCACAGGATGGGGGCATTATATATGAGGGGCACAGGATGGGGGCATTGTATATGAGGGGCGCATGATGGGGGCATTATATGTGTGGGCACAGAACAGGGGGCATTATATGTGTGGGGCACAGCACAGGGGGAATTATATCATAATGCCCCCTGTACTGTGCCCCATACATATAATGCCCCCTGTGCTGTGCCCCTCACATATAATACCCCCTGTGCTGTGCCCCCCACACATATCATTTATATGTGTGGGAACAGCACAGGGGGCATTATATGTGAGGGGCACAGCACAGGGGGCCCCCCTGTCATGTGCTCTTCACATATAGTGCCCCCAGTGCTTTGCCTTGCAGCCCCTCACATAAAAAATTCCCCAAAGTTTTTTAATCCCCCTCCCCCCTCCTCCTGTACGATATAGTGCCCTTAACAGTGGCACATATTCTGTCCCCCAAATCCCCTGGGCCCTGAGCATACTCTTAGTACTTACAGTATGCTGGCCGCGGGGACGGGATTTCCGGGTGCCGGCGCGATGATGTGACGTCATCGCGCCGGCCTGCAGTGGATCGCGACCCCGCAGCTCACACGCTGTGTACTCACAGCCAGTGGCGTTGCTAGGGTTTGTGTCACCCGTTGCGGTAGAAAATGGTGTCGCCCCAACATGCTGGGAGTTGTAGTTTTGCAACAGCTATAGGCACCATGGTTGGGAAACTCTGACATAGATAGATAGGGAATATATATAGACCAGGGGTTCTCACCTATTTTTAGTGAGGGTCCGCTTATCCAGGTCTGCCATCCGGTAAAGGTCCAAGCTGTATGCTAATGCTTGGTGCACACCTAGCGGCCTCAGCGCCATGAAGGCAATAGCAAACTAACAACTGAAGTGTGGAGGATGTATAACCTGAATACTGCTGCACACTGTAACCACTGGATATAATACTGCCACACACTGGGCCCCTGAATATAATACTGCCACACACTGGGCCCCTGAATATAATACTGCCACACACTGTATACCCTGAATTTAATACTGCCACACACTGTACCCCTGAATATAATACTGCCACACACTGGGCCCCTGAATATAATATTGCCACACACTGTACCCCCTGAATATATTACTGCCACACACTGGGCCCCTGAATATATTACAGCCACACACTGGGCCCCTGAATATAATACTGCCACACACTGTGCCTCTGGTATATTACTGCCACACACTGTACCCCTGAATATAATACTGCCACACACTGGGCCCCTGAATATAATACTGCCACACACTGTACTCCCTGAATATAATATTGCCACCCACTGTACCCCCTGAATATATTACTGTCACACACTGGGCCCCTGAATATAATACTGCCACACACTGTAACTCTGGTATATTACTGCCACACACTGGGCCCCTGAATATAATACTGCCACACACTGTACCCCCGAATACTGGCACACACTGTACCCCTGAATATACTACTGCCACACACTGTATCCCTGAATATACTACCACATACTTTGCCCTGAATATAAACCTGCCACCCACTGTGCCCCTGGTATATTACTGCTACCCACTGTGCCCCTTAAAATAATACTGCCATTCACTGTGCCCCTGAAAATAATTCTGCCACTCACTGGGCCCGTTATATTACTGCCACACACTATTCCCCTGCAACATTACTTGCAGATGCTATGCTCTAAGGCTGACTAAAACAATGAAATGAAGCCACTGTGCATGTAGAATGAATGATGCCACTGTGACCCCAGAATTAATGATGCCAGTGACCACAGAATTAATGATGCCACTGTGACCACAGAATTAATGATGCCACTGTACCCACAGAATTAATGATGCCACTGTACCCACAGAATTAATGATGCCACTGTGTCCCACAGAATTAATGATGCCACTGTGTCCCACAGAAATAATGACACAACTGTATCCCCAGAATTAATGATGCCACTGTGCCCCACAGAATTAATGATGCCACTGTGCCTACAGAATTAATGATGCCACTGGGACCACAGAATAAGTGATGCCACTGTGATCACCGAATAAGTGATGCCACTGTACCCACAGAATTAATGATGCCACTGTACCCACAGAATTAATGACACAACTCTATCCCCAGAATTAATGATGCCACTGTGACCACAGAATTAATTATGCCACAGTACCCACAGAAATGATGATGCCACTGTGCCTCCAGAAGTAATGATGCCACTGTGCCTACAGAATTAAGGATGCCACTGTGTCCCACAAAATTAAGGATGCCACTGCGACCACAGAATTTATGATGCCACTGTGCCCACAGAATTTATGATGCCACTGTGCCCACAGAATTTATGATGCCACTATACCCACAGAATTAAGGATGCTACTGTGTCCCACAAAATTAAGGATGCCACTGTGACCACAGAATTTATGATGCCACTGTGCCCACAGAATTTATGATGCAACTGTGCCCACAGAATTAAGGATGCCACTATACCCACAGAATTAGAGATGCCACTGTGTTCCACAAAATTAATGATGCCACTGTGCCCCAGAATTAATGCCACTGTGCCCCCATATGAACTTTGCCACTGTAACTCTCCATCTGTTGTAAAACTACAACTCCCATCATGCACAGACAAAAGGTCATCATGGTAGCTGTAGTTCTACAATAACTGGAGAGTCACAGATGGGGGAACACAAATTTTTACCTGAGAGCTTAGGATCGCCGTCCCAGGTCCCGCACTGCTCCGCTGCTCTGGCCTCTTCTAGTCAGGCCTGGCCAGAGCAGATGATGCAGGCAGCTAATGGTGCTACCTGCATCATAGGAGAAGCGCAGGGCAGGGACACATCGCTCCCTCGCACCGGGCCGCGGCTATTCACTTGTATTGGCGTCTTAAAGACACAGCTACAAATGAATAAGGGGAGATCCAGCGGATGGTCCGAATGACTGGGGGACGCAGTCCGGATCTGGACCGTGGTCTGCCAGTTCAGTACCCCTGATATAGGACATAGATAAATGTTTCATAATCAGAGTGCCTCCAGCTGTTACAAAACTACAATCCCAGCATGCCTGGACAGCATTGTAGCTTTGCTTTGGAGACACCTTGGTTGGGAAACACTTATTTATGTCAGTGTTTCCCAACCCTCCAGCTGTTGCAAAACTACAACTCCCAGCATGCTAGGAGTTGTAGTTTTGCAAAAGCTGGGGGCACCTCTGGTGAGAAAGGGGGGGGGGGGGTGAGCAGGGATTGTGCTGGGAAGGGGGGAGGGATGATGCTGGAAAAGGGTGGGCATGGATGGTGGGGGGTAGTTTATCTTACCTGCCTTAGAACACTGCTGGGCTCCTGTATCCTCCAGACACTTCCTGCTTGCTGGGGTCATGTGATGTTTTGGTGTCACATGACCCAAGCAGAGCAGTAGAAAGCTGCCAATCAGGGGGAAGAGAAGCCGAGTAAGTGCCGATAACTCCACAGACACGCTGTGTGCACGCTCCCTCTGCACTGCAGACTGAGTATACAAATATAGCTTGTGACAGGGATGAGCGCTGGGACAGGGTGTCACCCCACCACCCCACCATTCTAGGGGGCAGCAATCTCGGGGGGGGGGGGGGGGATAATTGCCCCGTTGTACCCCCCCCCCCCCCCTGGATCCGCCACTGCATGGGTCAGGGGTGTGGAAATTAAAAAAGAACTACTTGTCCAAGGGACTAAAGCGGAACACAATCTACTTGTCCCTCAGGAAAATCCACTTGTCCCGATTCATAAAATAATTTCAACCAAAATAGTCTGATCCCCCCCCCACTAGACCACCAGGGATGGATATAAGATCCTTTAGACACTGCTGACAGCGGTGATCTAATGGGTTAATAGGTGATCGCAGTATGTCAGACTATTAGTGGCGGGAGAGCTGTAGCGCCTCTTACACCCGAGACAAGACCAGATAAGTCTAGATGTAACTTTTTGATCACCTTATAAAAAATTTCTCACATGAAGTGACCAAAAATGAGCAATTCTGGACTATTCTTTACATTTACACCGTTCACCATACGGTTTAATTAACATTATATTTTAATAGTCTGGACATTTCCACATGCAGCGATACCACTTATGTTTATTTTTCTACATTATTTTTATTTAAAGAAAATTGGAAACTTATTAGGAAAGGGGCTTATTCACATATATACGCACTTTTTAAAATATTTTAATCACTATTTTTCAGTCTCAATAGGGACTTATGTGTTACTGGGGGGGGGGGGGGGGTGTTCTGCTTCTCCAGTTTATGTGGTGCATTTTGTGTCAGAAAATGCTGGAAGTTGCATTTAATTACTAGATAACTACAACTCCCAGCATGCCCTGATACAGCCTATGGTTGTGTGGGTGTTGCAGCATGTTCCACTGTATAGTAGGACAGTTAAGGTTATTGTAGGACATGCTGGGAGTTGTAGTTTTGGTTTGTGTCAGCTGCAGAGCCATAGGCTGTGTCAAGGAATAATGGGAATTGCAGTTAGTAACTACAACACCCAGCATGCCCTGATGCAGCCTATGGCTCTGCAGCTGACCCGAACCAAAACTACAACTCCCAGCATGTTACACTTTATAGTTCTACAGTTTAGGTTATGGTGTAACATGCTGGGAGTTGTAGTTTTGGTTCGGGCGTGTTTGTGTGCATCCGTGGGGCTCTTGGTTGACGGGTGAGTATGAAGGGGGCGGGATTCTGGGGGTGCAATATAGTGCGGGTGCCACTGAAAATAAATAAAATTAGATGGCACAACTGCCCTAATGCCCGACGTGACAGTCCGCTCCTATACAAAACATTCATGCATACACATATCATACATACACCAGCCACTGCCCCCATATCCCCATACACAACCCCCGCCACTGCCCCCCCCCCCCACATCATACATTACATACACACATACACTCACACCATACATATACACCATACATATGCACACATCATACATAGGCCTGCTGCTGCTGCCCCCCCACATATCATACATTACATTACATACACATCACACAGACAGACATCATACACACATTACATACACATCACAAACAGACATCATACACACATTATACATTACATACACATCACACACAGACAGACATCATACACACATCACACATACATCACAGACAGACATCATACACACATCACACATACACTCACACCATACATATACACCATACATATGCACACATCATACATAGGCCTGCTGCTGCTGCCCCCCCACATATCATACATTACATTACATACACATCACACAGACAGACATCATACACACATTACATACACATCACAAACAGACATCATACACACATTATACATTACATACACATCACACACAGACAGACATCATACACACATCACACATACACTCACACCATACATATACACCATACACACATCACACATTACATACACATCACACACAGACAGACATCATACACACATCACACATACACTCACACCATATATATACACCATACACACATTATACATTACATACACATCACACACAGACAGACATCATACACACATCACACATACACTCACACCATACATATACACCATACACACATCACACATTACATACACATCACACACAGACAGACATCATACACACATCACACATACACTCACACCATACATATACACCAGTGTTTCCCAACCAGGGTCCCTCCAGCTGTTGCAAAACTACAACTCCCAGCATGCCCAGGGCATGCTGGGAGTTGTAGTTTTGCAACAGCTGGAGGAACCCTGGTTGGGTAACACTGATATACACCATACATATGCACACATCATACATACACCTGCCGCTGCCCCCCCATCATACATTACATACACACATCACACATACACTCACACCATACATATACAACCACCCTTCCTGCCGCCGCCTGCATTCTCGGCCTCCTCACCTGATCCGGCCATGAGTGGACATCAGAGCTGTAGTCACCGCCGGTGTGAGGTGAGATTTCCGTCCTCCCCCTCCCCCCTGCTCTGTGTTTTCCCCGTGCAAACTAGCAACCTCCCCGTGGTGGATTAGGTCCTGGGGAGACAGATCAGGGGGAGGGGGAGGGATAGAGCTGTGCACGGAGCTGTCTACATCCTTTCTCTCACCCTGCTGTGTCTTCTGAGCTCCGTCCATCCTCCGGGAGGGGAGATAAGTGGACTCTATGTCAGCTGGAGGCCACCGCCCCCTCCATACACTCTGAGTGCCGGTGTGAGACTTCCATCGGCTCCAGCGCCTTACACCGACATTAAAGAAAAATAAGGGGGAAGTCTGTCTGTCCCTGCTCGCCCGATACAGGGCTAAATCTATGAACAATTCACCTGCCCGGCGCCCAAAACTACTTGTCCCGGGCGTCGGGCGATAGGATTTCCACATCCCTGATGGGTACACTATGTACCCCAGTATGCTATACAGCTGGCGTAGGTAAGTAGTGATGCTCTGCACCCTGTATACGCTATATATCACTCCTCACCTCCTTACACTCTGGACTGGGCCCTCTGCATCTGACCCATGGAGTGGTACCTGAAGGCAGTAAAAAAAATTGCCACAGGATCCAAAAATGATTGTTACCACACACCAGCAAAAACGCAAGAAAAAGAACACAAGAAAAACTGAAAAAATGCAGGAAAAAGCTGTGACCGTTCTTCTGGCGTTTTTGCTGGTGAACAAAAAACCTCAATGGAATCCAAGCCTCAAAGCAATAGAACAAAATCCCTATGTCCACTTTTCCTGTGAGGTGCAGCTCAGGTGTACTCTGTGTGGAGATTTAGAACTTTGCACAAAATTTATCATGTGCCTTGCAATTGCACCAAATTTAGACCAACCAAAACAATCTACAAAAAACATGTACCTACAACAATGATAAATTTCCCCCAATGTATATGTGTGATTGTGTCTATGTAGCAGAGCCGAGTGTGTGATTGTGTATATGTAGTAGAGCTGAGTGTGTGATTTTGTAAATGCAGCAGAGCTGAGTGAGTGATCAGGTGTATGTAGCCAAGTTGAGTGTGTGCGTGGTCATGCTTATACATAATCACACATTCAGCTCTGCTCCATACACATGTCGCACACATGTTCTCCTCACATTTTCAAAGATCTCTTGTGCTGCTTTGAAAATATGTGAAAATTCATTTTCGCACCCCCAATTTTTTTTTTGCAGCCACTTTGGATTTTTTTTTTGCGCCAAATTTTACATCACAGAAAATTCTGGCGGAAACATCTCACAAAATATTCCATGGTTACTAGTGCCCAATGATAACTGTATAAATAAAACATTTCTGAGCTTAAATGTGAGTGCAGGTGCAGTGACCAATAAAAAAAAAAATAATAATAATAATTATATATATATATTTATTTATTTTTTTTAATGCCATTTTCAATAATAGTTTTTTTTTTTTTTTTTTTATAATTACTTAAATAACATCTTTTCCCACAAAAACAAAGAAAAAAAACCCCCAAAAACAGTAAAACTGCAACACAATTTCTGTGATTTCCGGTATGAAATTTTTTATGTAAACTGGACTCTCACCCCTTTGAAAATATCATAGTTATATAGTTAGTACGGTCGAAAAAAGACATATGTCCATCAAGTTCAACCAGGGAATTGAAGGGTAGGGGTGTGGCGCGATATTGGGGAAGGGATGGGATTTTATATTTCTTCATAAGCATTAATGTTATTTTGTTCCAGGAATGTATCTAATCCTGTTTTAAAGCTGTTAATTTTTCCTGCTGTGACCAGTTCCTGAGGTAGACTGTTCCATAAGTTCACAGTTCTTATGGTAAAGAAGGCGTGTCGCCCCTTGAGACTAAACCTTTTCTTCTCCAGACGGAGGGAGTGCCCCCTCGTCCTTTGGGGGGGGGGGGGGTTTAACCTGGAACAGTTTTTCTCCATATTTTTTGTATGGGCCATTAATATACTTATATACGTTTATCATATCCCCCCTTAAACGTCTCTTCTCAAGACTAAACAATTGTAATTCCTTTAATCGCTCCTCATAGCTAAGATGTTCCATGCCCCATATTAGTTTAGTCGCGCGTCTCTGCACCCTTTCCAGCTCCACAGTGTCCCTTTTATGGACAGGTGACCAAAACTGAACAGCATATTCCAGGTGAGGCCGTACCAATGCTTTATAAAGGGGGAGTATTATGTCCCTGTCCCTTGAGTCCATGCCTCTTTTGATACATGACAATATCCTGCTGGCTTTGGAAGCAGCAGCCTGACATTGCATGCTATTCTGTAGTCTGTGATCTACAAGTACACCCAGATCCTTCTCTACCAGTGACTCTGACAGTTTAATCCCCCCTAAGACATACGACGCATGCAGGTTATTAGTACCCAGATGCATAACTTTACATTTATCCACATTGAACCTCATTTGCCAAGTGGAGGCCCAGACACTTAGTCTATCCAAGTCATCTTGTAACTTATGCACATCCTCTATAGACTGTACCGTGCTACAAAGCTTTGTGTCATCTGCAAAGATAGAAAAAGAGCTGTTAATACCATCCTCTATATCATTGATAAATAAATTAAACAACAGCGGTCCCAGTACAGAACCTTGGGGTACACCACTAATTACCGAGGACCAATCAGAGTACGAATCATTGACCACCACTCTCTGGGTACGATCCATGAGCCAGTGTTCAATCCAGTTACAAACTAAAATTTCCAAACCCAAAGACCTTAACTTACCTGTCAGACGTCTGTGAGGGACAGTATCAAACGCTTTAGCAAAATCCAGAAACACTATATCCACAGCCATTCCTCTGTCAAGGCTTCTACTCACCTCTTCATAAAAGCAAATTAGATTGGTTTGACAACTTCTATCCTTAGTAAACCCATGCTGGCTATCACTTATAATACAATTATCCCCTATGTATTCCTGTATGTAATCCCGTATAAATCCTTCAAACAATTTACCCACAATGCATGTTAGACTTACCGGTCAATAGTTTCCTGGAGAAGACCTAGTGCCCATCATGTAAAGCAGAAAATATACGTGGACACGCCCACTTTTACAAAACTGACGTGAACGGTGTAAACCGCGGCACAAAGCTCTTTGAAATGTGTTCAATATTTTTTGCGCCAAAATTTTGGCGCAAAATTGATTTTTTTGTGCCGCTAAATTCTTTGAGAATCTACCCTCTGTGTACTTTATAAATATTTATAATTTTACTATTGTGCAGAGTTTTGTTCGGCGCACACTGCTGCTCCAGCACTTCTAGCTATGTGAGCAGTGCCATGGAGGTAGAGAAGGCGTGCACGGTAGAGCCAGGGGGGGAGGGGGTTATATATTTGCGCAAAATTTATCAAACGACGTGCACAACTTTTGTAAATTGTGTAAAGGGGCAGATCTGTGTCTACAACAGACCCTAATGAGAAATCTCCCCCAATGATTCTATAAACTGGCGGTCGATAATGAGTATATAGTTTATATACATTTTTTGTGTAGAGGTTTTTTTTTGTTTAATATAATTTTTAATAGGAAAGAAATAAAAGACATTTTTGAAAAGGTTTCCAATCTCAGTTTTCGTTACTCAATAAAAAAGATTTACACCATTTTCTGAACAATATAATTTCAGTAGTATGTACCGTATATAAAGTATACAAAAAATAAGGTTGCAGCAGCAGCTCTCTTTGTCAAAAAAATCGAGGCTCTTAGCGCACTTTTTGATCAAAACGTGTCCCCATCCACCACACGGAGGTGGCCTCTTGTCGGATGAGACCCTAACATGCCTAATCCACTCACCTCTGCTGGGCATATGGCCTCTGACATGCAGGATCCTTTTATATTATGCATGTTTTGTGTATATCTATGTATCTATCTATATATATATATATATATATATGCATTGTACTATATGCACTATATCTCTGCACTTTTTATATCTTTTGTATATGTATGTATTGTATTGCATGCTCTATATATTCCTGCACTCTTCAGGCACTGCTCCTATCCATTTGGATTTAGTATACATCATTCCTGCACACTAATCAAGATTCATTTACCGTATTTTTCGCCGTATAAGACGCACTTTTTATTCTGCAAAACTGGGGGGGAAAGTTGGTGCGTCTTACACGGCGAATACACACACCTATCGCGGCGGTACCGGTGGCCATCAACGGCCGGGACCCGCGGCTAATACAGGACATCACCGATCGCGTGATGATGACGGCGACGGAGAGCGTGGATCCCAGGGAAGAAGACGTCCGGAGCGTCGGGGATACCACGGGGACGCGGCGACAGCGAAGGAGCGACATCCAGGGCAGCGGTGACGGGTCCGGAGCGGCAGGGACACGTGAGTATTACCTCCTATCCAGTGGTCTTCAACCTGCGGACCTCCAGTTGTTGCAAAACTACAACTCCCAGCATGCCCGGACAGCCAACGGCTGTCCGGGCATGCTGGGAGTTGTTGTTTTGCAACATCTGGAGGTCCGCAGGTTGAAGATAACTGTTGGGTTCAGAATTTTTTTTTTTCTAGATTTTGCGCCTTTAAAATTGGGTGTGTCTTATATACCGATGCGTCCTATAGGGCGAAAAATACGGTATACACTTCTACAAATATATTTTTTTACAAAAATATTTTTCTCATTTTTGTTTATGTTGCATGCGCTATTTACGGTATTTGTTTTACCATTATGCATGTTATCACATCCTTGTCATTTTTTTATGCTTTCATATGCCCCTGGATTATTATAATAATCATTATTGCTATTATCTCAAATGTATATGCATTATTTATAGCCATGTTATTGCCTTCACAGTCAGTTCTCCCACTATATATTTTCATTCTTTGTATTATTTAGCCCTGAGTCCGATGTTCAACTTATTTTGTATATCCCTCCATTAGCAGCGATCTGTCTTTCCCCCTAGAATTTTTTTGTGCACGCATGCGCAGTATGAGTGACTGTGGCCATGTTTTCGTTGCCGAACCCACTCTATAATGTGAATGCGCGTTGCGTGCTCCATCACACGAGTGCTGCGGTGTCCAACGTCACTTCCGACCCAGCGGCTTACTATTTGGACAGGTGTGTTATTCCTTTTCTATTGGGTCACTATTATATAAATTCCGAACCTGTAGCCATTATTTGCAGCCAAATGTTTTAACATATATTGATATATATTTATTTTATTTAGTCTATTATGTACATTTTTAGAATCATGTTCTTTTATTAATAAAAAAAATATACATTTTCATACATCGATTTGTACTTTATTTGGTGTCGGGGTTACGCTTTTGGCGTTTGTAGGTATATATGCAGAAGGAATAAGTTGCAATATATAGGGGAAAAAAAGAAACATGGTGGTTGGGGTGCTGGTGACTACTCCCAATGAAGCAGAGCTGTAGTGTTCTGATCAATTCGGGAGCTGTGTATTCTTCCCCCACCATCACTTTCCTCCTCCTCCTATTCTCAAAAATGAGGAATCCTCCTGCCAGACTACCCAAATCTGTAGATAACATTGGACTTTTTGTCAGAATTTTATTAATATTTGTATTTATATTTGTATATTATATTATATTTGTTTGTCTATGTTATAAAGTGATGTTCGTTCCCACCCAAATACCCAGTCCTCCGTATAAAGTCACCGCCCCCCCCCAAAAAAAAAACACCCTATACCCCGAGTTTTCTATACCTTTATTTAATAATAAAAAGCTTATTTCACCCTATAAAACAAATGGATGTAAATGTCCATGTTTACACCTGTCCTCAGAGCAGTGACATTCCGTATGACATCACACATGTGACTTCACAAATGGTGATAGCTGGAAAAAGAGGTGCAGAGCCCCAGAGGCCTTACTCTGAGGACTGCAATCTAGCGAGCACTAGTGTTTCTATATTGTTTCCTTGCGCTTTTTATTTTATTTTATCATGATTCGAGGGGACCACATCAGCAGGGATGAGGTCAATTTGGCCTGTAGCATGTGCTGGACAGTTACCATCCTCCTGGGTTCCCTCTTCACCACCGGCCCGAGTTTCTGGTTTGAAATCACCAGCAACCAACCGAGCCGGAATATCACCTCCAGCCACCTGCAAGGGCAGAACGATACCATCAGAGATCTGCCCAGCTTGAATACTACCAGCAGCGACATGAAGTGTCCCATCTGGACGAGGACCAGGATCAGAAAGATCACCCCTGTCCTGGTGAGTAATCAAACCTCTGCCAGCAGCGACATGAAGTGTCCCATCTGGACCAGGACCAGGATCAGAAAGATCACCCCTGTCCTGGGGAGTAATGACACCACTGCCAGCAACGACGCGATCAACTGGGATTCCATTACCAACAACCTGCAGAGCGGGGCGGCCATCATCAAAAACTATCTTGGCTGGATCAGCACTTATGGTGACATGATCATCTGCCTGCTATGCTATATTCCCATCGATAACAACCTGCTGGACCGGTTCATAGATGCTGTTGACGACCTGATCTCGTTTGCTACTATCATCAGTGACCTGCTGTCCTGGATAGACACCACCACTGACTTGATCTTCTGGATCCCCACCATCACCAGCAGCTCCCTGCTTGCCTGGATGAACCCAGTCAATGAGTTTGTGACCTGGATTACCACCAACAGCACTATAGAGCTTCTTTACGTGATCTGTAACCCCACCGCCATCAGCTGGATCGGCTTCTTCAGTGACAGGCTCACCTGGATCGCCATCACACTCCAGCTTCTGACGTGGGTTATGCCAAGGGGGATAGTGACCAGCATCACCGGACCGATGGACTATATTAACTCGGTCAGACAGTTCCTGGGACGGGTCACCGTTGCCATCCTAATTGTCAATATCCCCGAGATTAAAGGTGTCATTACCATCATCGCCAGTATACTATGGGTATTCACCACCAACCTGTATGTATGAACACTGGAAAAGATGAATAAACATTTTTATTAGACAAATATTCCAATAGTTGTAATTATTGTCATAATAGACAAAGTAGGGAATTTATTATAAATCAGTGTTTTATATGTCAGTGAGAAACAAAAATATCTCGGAGTAAGGTGCCCCAAATGTATGAAGAGCCGCAGTTGAATATGGTTTCACATAACTACAACTCCCAGCATGCCCAGACAGCCAATAGCACTGCTCAGCCTCTGATTGGTGGAGCACTTTGTCGTACGGTAATAACTCAACTAACCCCTTCCCACAGAATGCCTTATATAAACGGCCGATTGGGCAGGTCCTTCGCGCATTCCGCCGTTTATAAAAGGCATTCAGTTAACCCGGCGATGCGCGGCATCGCATGGGTTAGCTGGCAGAAGTCCCGCTGTTACCAGCAGGAGACAACTTCTGCAAGCCTCCCCCAGGACCATCTGTGGATGGTCCTAGTCAGCAATCCCTGTGATTGGTCCCTGTGGACCAATCACAGTGTGTCAGCTGACTGGGGGGGGGTGTCTCAGCTGACTGGGGGGGGGGGGTTTAAAGTTCATTTCCCTCATTCTGCCCGTTCCTGGAAGTCGGGCAGAGCGGGGGATGATGAGTGCTGTGGGGGGGGGGGGGGGGGGGTGATGGGGTGGCCCACGGCACATACCTGGGGCCGGCGGCAGGCACAAGTGGAGGAGGCAGCTGTGGCATCAGATGCAGCAGTGAAGATCGCTGTAATGTGATCTTCACTGTTGCTTCTAGGAGTTTTAAAACTACAACTCACAGCATGCCCAGCCTTTGGCTGTCTGGGCATGCTTGGAGTTGTAGTTTTGCAACATCTGGAGGGCCACAGTTTGGAGACCACTGTGCACTGGTCTCCAATCTGTGCTCTTCCAGATGTTACAGAACTACAACTTTCAGCATGCCTAGACTGTCTGGGCATGCTTGGAGTTGTAGTTTTGCAACAACTGGAGGCACACTAGTTGGGAAGCATTGTCTGTTTCCTAACTCAGTGTTTCCCAACCTGTTTGCCTCCAGCTGTTGCAAAACTATAACTCCCAGCATGCACTGACAGACCATGCATGCTGGGAGTTGTAGTTTAGCAACAGCTGGAGACACATGGGTTGCGAAACACTGAGTTAAGTAACAAACTGTGTTTTGCAACCAGTGTGCCTCCAGCTGTTGCATAACTACAACCCCCAGCATGATCGGACAGCCAAAGGGCATGCTGGGAGTTGTAGTTTTGCCCGTCCCCCATGTGAATGTACATTCACATGGGCAGGTGTTTACAGCAAGTTTCCTTGCTGTAAACCCCTGCCCTTGTTACATAAACCCCTGCCCTTATTATGTACCTTGAGGGGTGTAGTTTCCAAAATAGTATGCCATGTGGGGGCTTTTCAGCTGTTCTGGCACCATAGGGGCTTCCTAAATGTGACATGCCCCCCAAAAATCCTTTCAGAAAAACTCACTCTGCAAAAACCCATTGTCGCTCCTTCCCTTCTGAGCCCTCTACTGCGCCCTCCGAACACTTGACATACACATATGAGGTATTTCCTTACTCGAGAGAAATTGGGTTACACATTTGGGGGGATTTCTCTCCTTTTACCCCTTGTCAAAATTCAAACACTGGGTCTACAAGAACAGGTTAGTGTAAAAAATTGAGATTTTTAATTTTCTCCTTCACTTTGCTGCTATTCCTGTGAAACACCTAAAGGGTAAACAAACATTCTGAATGTCATTTTGAATACTTAGAGGGGTGCAGTTTTTATAATGGGGTCATTTGTGGGGTATTTCTAATATGAAGACCCTTCATATCCACTTCAAAACTGACATGGTCTGTGAAAAATTCCGATTTTGAAAATTTTGTGAAAAACTGGAAAATTGATGCTGAACTCTGAAGCCGTCTCATGTCTTCCAAAGTAAAAACATGTCAACTTTATGATGAAAACATATTATATTGTATATAATATAATAATATAAAGATATCTCCCGTATGATGCAAACATAAAGTAGACATATTGTATATGTGAATCAATATATAATTTATTTGAGATGCCTATTTTCCTTACAAGCAGAGAGCTTCAAAGTTAGAAAAATGCAAACTTTTCTAATTTTTCATAAAATTTTTGAATTTTTCACAAAGAAATGATGCAAGAATCGACAAAAATTTACAACTAGGATAAAGTTGAATTTGTCACGAAAAAACAATCTCTGAATCAAATTCATAAGTACAAGCATCCCAGAGTAATTAATGCTTAACCTCTTAAGGACTCAGGGCGTAGCCCGGTGTGAAAAACGGGGTCACACCGTGTCGGTCCCGGCTGCTAATCATAGCCGGGACCCTGGGCTAACAGCGCGCAGCATCGATCGTTGTGCCACACGCTGTTAACCCTTCAGACGCGGCGATCAAAATTGAAGCCGCGTCTGAAAATTAAAGTAAACGCTTCCCGGCAGCACACTAGGGCTGATCGGGACATCGCGATAAAATTGCTATGTTCCGATCAGCTGGGACGCAGGCGGAGGTCTCCTTACCTCTCTCCGCGGCGTCCGATCGTCGATTGATTGCTCCAAGCCTGAGCTACAGGCTTGAGCAATCGAGCCCCTATCTGACTGATCCGTGCAAAGCTATGGCTTTGCAGGGATCTGCATAGGAGATCAGTGTGTGCATTGTTATAGGTCCCTATGGGAGCTATAACACTGTAAAAAAAAAAAAGTGAAAAAAAGAAGTTAACAAAGGTCATTTAAAAGGGGTACTCTGGTGAAAACCTTTTTTCTTTTAAATCAACTGGTGGCAGAAAGTTAAACATATTTGTAAATTACTTCTATTAAAAAAATCTTAATCCTTCCAGTACTTATTAGCTGCTGAATGCTACAGAGGAAATTCCTTTTTTTTGGAACACTGATGACATCATGAAGACAGTGCTCTCTGCTGACATCTGTGTCCGTTTTAGCAACCATGCTGCCTTGCAGTGCTGGAGACTTGGATTCAAATCCCACTAAGGACAACAATAAATAAAGTGTTATTATTATTATAATAACGTCAGCAGAGAGAACTGTGCTCGTGATGTCATCAGGAAGTACAGGAAGGATTAAAAAAAATTTAAAAGTAGTAATTTACAAATATGTTTAACTTTCTGCCACCAGTTGATTTAAAAGAAAAAAGGTTTTCACCAGAGTACCCCTTTAACTCCTTCCCTAATAAAAGTTTGACCCCTTTTCCCATAAAAAAAAACGAAATAAACATATGTGGTATCGCTGCGTGCGAAAATGTCCGAACTATAAAAATATATTGTTAATTAAATCGCTCGTTCAATGGCTTACACGCAAAAAATATTCCAAAGTCCAAAATAGTGTATTTTTGGTCACTTCTTATATCATGAAAAAATGAATAAAAAGCGATCAAAAAGTCCGATCAATACAAACATGGTACCGATAAAAACTTCAGAACACGGCGCAAAAAATGAGTCCTCATACCGGCCTGTATGCAGAAAACTAAAAAAGTTATAGGGGTTAGAAGATGAGAATTTTTAACATATAAATTTTCCTGCATGATGTAGTTATGATTTTTTTCCGAAGTAATACAATATCCAACCTATATAAGTAGGGTATCATTTTAACCGTATGGACCTACAGAATAAAAATGATGTGTTATTTTTACCAAAAAATGCACTGCGTAGAAATGGAAGCCCCCAAAATATACAAAAGGAAATTTTTTCTTCAATTTTGTCGCACAATGATTTCGCCGTTTCGCCGTGGATTTTTTGGTAACATAACTAATGTCACTGCATAGTAGAATTGGTGGCACAAAAAATTGAATAGGTGCAAAATTGAAAGTGTTATGATTTTTAGAAGGTGATGAGGAAAAAATGAAAATGCAAAAACGGAAAAATGCTGAGTCCTTAAGGGGTTAAAGTGACAGTGGTCAGATCTGCAAAAAATGCTCTGGTCCTTAACCCCTTCAGGACGGAGCCCATTTTGGCCTCAAGGACCGGAGCGTTTTTTGCACATCTGACCACTGTCACTTTAAACATTAATAACTCTGGAATGCTTTTAGTTATCATTCTGATTCCGAGATTGTTTTTTCGTGACATATTCTACTTTAACATAGTGGTAAATTTTTGTCGATACTTGCATCATTTCTTGGTGAAAAATCCGTAAATTTGATGAAAAATTTGAAAATTTTGCATTTTTCTAACTTTGAAGCTCTCTGCTTGTAAGGAAAATGGATATTACGAATACATTTTTTTTTGGTTCACATATACAATATGTCTACTTTATGTTTGCATCATAAAATTGACATGTTTTTACTTTTGGAAGACACCAGAGGGCTTCAACGGTCAGCAGCAATTTTCCGATTTTTCACAAAATTTTCAAACTCAGTATTTTTCAGGGACCAGTTCAGGTTTGAAGTGGATTTGAAGGGTCTTCATATTAGAAATACCCCATAAATGACCCCATTATAAAAACTACACCCCCCAAAGTATTCAAAATGACATTCAGTCAGTGTTTTAACCCTTTAGGTGTTTCACACGAATAGCAGCAAAGTGAAGGAGAAAATTCACAATCTTCATTTTTTACACTCACATGTTCTTGTAGACCCAATTTTTGAATTTTTACAAGGGGTAAAAGGACAACATTTTTACTTGTATTTGTAGCCCAATTTCTCTCGAGTAAGCACATACCTCATATGTCTAAGTGTTCGGCGGGCGCAGTAGAGGGCTCAGAAGGGAAGGAGCGACAAGGGGATTTTGGAGAGTACGTTTTTCTGAAATGGTTTTTGGGGGGCATGTTACCTTTAGGAAGCCCTTATGGTGCCAGAACAGCAAAAAAAAAACACATGGCATACCATTTTGGAAACTAGACCCCTCGGGGAATGTAACATGGGATAAAGTGAACCTTAATACCCCACAGGTGTTTCACGACTTTTGCAAATGTAAAAAAAAAAAAAAAAAATTTTACCTAAAATGCTTGTTTTCCCCCAAAAAATTTATTTTTAAAAAGGGTAATAGCAGAAAATACCCCTAAAAGTTTGAAGCCCAATTTCTCCCGATTCAGAAAACACCCCATATGGGGGTGAAAAGTGCTCTGCTGGCGCACTACAGGTCTCGGAAGAAAAGGAGTCACATTTGGCTTTTTGAACGCAAATTTTTCTCTGTGGGCATGCCGCATTTAGGAAGCCCCTATGGTGCCAGGACAGCAAAAAAACAAACACATGGCATACCATTTTGGAAACTAGACCCCTCGGGGAACATAACAAGGGGTTAAGTGAACCTTTATACCCCACTGGTGTTTCACAACTTTTGCATATGTAAAAAAAAAATTTTTTTTTTACCTAAAATGCTTGTTTTCCCAAAAATGTTACATTTTTAAAAAGGGTAAAAGCAGAAAATACCCCCCAAAATTTGTAACACAATTTCTCCCGAGTACGGCGATACCCCATATGTGACCCTAAACTGTTGCCTTGAAATACGACAGGCCTCCAAAGTGAGAGCGCCATGCGCATTTGAGGCCTAAATTAGGGATTGCATAGGGGTGGACATAGGGGTATTCTACGCCAGTGATTCCCAAACAGGGTGCCTCCAGCTGTTGCAAAACTCCCAGCATGCCTGGACAGTCAACGGCTGTCCGACAATACTGGTAGTTGTTTTGCAACAGCTGGAGGCTCCGTTCTGGAAACAGTGGCGTACCAGACGTTTTTCATTTTTATTGGGGAGGGGGGATGTGTAGGGGGATGTGTATATGTAGTGTTTTTTACTTTTTATTTTATTTTTTGTGTTAGTGTAGTGTAGTGTTTTTAGGGTACAGTCGCACGGGCGGGGGTTCACAGTAGTTTCTCGCTGGCAATTTGAGCTGCAGCAGAAAGTTTGCGGCAGCTCAAATTTGCAGCCAGATACTTACTGTAATCCTCCGCCCATGTGAGTGTACCCTGTACGTTCACATTGGGGAGACATCCAGCTGTTGCATAACTACAACTCCCAGCATGCCCGTTGGCTGTTGGTGACTGCTGAGAGTTGCAGTTTTGCAACAACTGTAGGCACACTGGTTATGTATCACTGAGTTTGTGACCTAACTCAGTGTTTCACAACCAGTGTGCCTCCAGCTGTTGCAAAACTACAACTCCCAGCATGTACGGTGCATGGTGTACGGTGACTGCTGAGAGTTGTAGTTTGCAACAGCTGGAGGCACACCGGTCGTGAAACACTGAGTTAGGTAAAAAAAAACTCTGAGTTTCCCAACCAGTGTGCCTTCAGCTGTTGCAAAACTACAACTCTCAGCAGTCACCGACAGCCAACGGGCATGCTGGGAGTTGTAGTTATGCAACCAGCAGATGCACCACTACAACTCCCAGCATGCACTTTAGCTGTTTGTGCAAGCTGGGAGTTGTAGTTATACAACAGCTGAAGGTACACTTTTCCATAGAAAGAATGTGCCTCCAGCTGTTGCAAAACCATAAGTCCCAGCATGCCCATAAGGGAATGCTGGGAGTTGTGGTGGTCTGCCTCCTGCTGTTGCATAACTACAGCTCCCAGCATGCCCTTTTTGCAGGCTGGGAGCTGTTGCTAAGCAACAGCAGGAGGCTGTCACTCACCTCCAACGATCCAGACGCTGCAGGTCAGTCCCGCCGCCGCCGCTGCTCCTGGGGCCACGATCCCAACATTAACGCCGGGGATCGGGGTCCCCAGCACCCGGGGAAGAGGTCCTCCAGAAGAGGGGCGGAGCGGGTGCGGGAGTGACACCCGCAGCAGGCGCCCTGATTGGTCGGCCGGTAATCCGGCCGACGAATCAGGGCGATCGTGAGGTGGCACCAGTGCCACCTCACCCCTGCAGGCTCTGGCTGTTCGGGGCCGTCAGAGACGGCCCCGAACAGCCAGTAATTCCGGGTCATCGGGTCACTGGAGACCCGATTGACCCGGAATCGCCGCAGATCGCTGGACTGAATTGTCCAGCGATCTGCGGCGATCGCCGACATAGGGGGGCATAATGACCCCCCTGGGCGATATGCCGGGATGCCTGCTGAACGATTTCAGCAGGCATCCGTCTCCGGTCCCCAACCGGCTAGCGGTGGGGGCCGGAATTCCCACGGGCTTATGGATACGCCCTCGGTCCTTAAGGACTCGGGATGCAGGGCGTATCCATACGCCCTATGTCCTGAAGAGGTTAAGGCCAAAATCACCTCGGTCCTTAAGGGGTTAAAATTATGAAATATGGTCATAAAAATATTAATTATGAAAAATTATGAAAATGTATCATTAGGCAGGTAGTACCCCCAAATTAGACCCCCCCATTAGACAGGTAGTAGCCCCAAATTACACCCCCCCCAGTAGACAGGTAGTACCCCCAAATTAGACCCCTCCCCCAGTAGACAGGTAGTACCCTCAGATTAGACCCCCCCCCCAGTAGACAGGTAGTACCCCCAGATTAACCCCCCCCCCCTCCCGCAGTAGGCAGGTAGTACCACCAGATTAACCCACAAGTAGGCAGGTAGTACCCCCAGATTAGACCCCCCCCCCCCAGTAGGTAGGTAGAACCCCCTGATTAGACAACCCCCACCCCCGGCTGGTACCTTTTTAGTTGCCGGGGATTCAGGGCAGCACCTTCCCCTAGATAAGAGCAAGCACAGCTACACGCGTAATGATGCTCGGTCACGTCACACTCTCAGAATACCTAGGGCCGGCGTCAGAACGTAGGCCCTTGAGTTCTGGGAGCGTGACGTGACCGAGCGTCATTACGCGCGTAGCGGTGCTTGCTCTTATCCAGCCTGGCCCACAGGGTAAGCGGCTGAAATGGGATATTTCCTGGTTGACAAATAGGCCAGTCCGGCCCGTGTTACTGTACAGGGCAGGAGGACGGCCCAGCCTGCGGCCCTGACAGGTATTATAAAGATATGCAGGTTCATGAACTATTTCTCCCGTGTCTATCTTCCGTCACAAAATAACGGCCATTCTTAATAACGGGCTATAACGGGTTAAAACGGCTATTAGAAAAATCCCATAGACTATGAAGGGATTTTCTAACGACAGTATAGGATTTTGTAACTGACGTTTTCAGCTGATTTTCAGACGGAACTTCGTACGGATGTTTAAAAACTGAGAATTTTGTAGGGTGGAAGAAGCCTCACAAACACAATGATATATATAAATGAATATCAATTAGATATCATTAGTAAGAAAGCATTACAAGCTTATTAGTTAATTGACTATAGTAGAACAATACAATTGAGTAGGAAGTAACTTGTTACAACATAAGCTACTTTGGTTCGGATATCGTATACAGACTATCTAGAGCAGTGATTTCCAACTGGGGTGCCGCGGGATTTTGACGGCAAATATTTTATTTTTTTATTCACCAGCCTGGCCTGCGCGTCTGAAATTTATGGCACCGCAGGGGGGAAGGGAAGTATGTGTGCGCTTTGCTGTGCGTGCACACATATCGCAACCCCCTGCATTCCTCTCACCCTGCGGCCCAGTGAGTGAGTGCACTGGCGGTGCTCTGCCGGATTACCGTGCCGGTGTAGTGCCCCGTGCCCCAGCATCCCCCTCCCCCCCCCAGCGGCCCAGTGAGTGAGTGCACTGGCGGTGCTCTGCCGGATTACCGTGCCGGTGTAATGACCCGTGCCCAAGCGTCCACCCCCCTCCCACCCCCAGCGTCCCAGTGAGTGAGTGCACTGGCGGTGCTCTGCCGGATTACCGTGCCGGTGTAGTGACCCGTGCCCCAGCATCCCCCTCCCCCCCAGCGGCCCAGTGAGTGAGTGCACTGGCGGTGCTCTGCCGGATTACCGTGCCGGTGTAATGACCCGTGCCCCAGCGTCCCCCTCCCCCCCCCCCCAGCGTCCCAGTGAGTGAGTGCCCTGTCGGAGCCCTGAGTCGCTGCCCTGCCGGAGAGGGGAGGAAGGTGGAAGCTGCGCCTGATTACTGTGCCAGTGTAGTGAAGAAAAATGGCAAAAGGTACTGTACCCTTTCGTACCCTCTGTTACCCCTTCTTAACCCCGTCCACCCCCCCCCCCTCACCCCTGTCATCCATGTCCACCCCCTGTCTATCCCTGTCACCCATGTCAACCCCTCCCTGTCCACCCCCCTGTAACACATGTCCACCCCCCTATTCACCCCTCTATCACCCCTCTTTTATCCCCCTTGTCATCCTTGTCCTCCCCCGTTATCCCTGTTCACCCCCATATCTCCCGTGTCCACCATCCTGTCATCCATGTCCACCTTGGCCACCTCTGTCCATTCCTCTGCAACACATGTCCCCCCCCCCCCATCCACCCCTCTGACCACCCCCCAGTCTACATCTGTCACCATTGTCCCTCCACCCTAATCACCCCTCTGTCCCTCCTGTCATCCATGTCCACCTTGGCCATCCCCCCCTCTGTCACCGATGTACACTCCTCTACCCCCCCATTCCATAGACTTGCATACGGGGGGCGGGGGGGTGACATCACACGGAGGCGGGGGGGGGGGGGGGTGGTCTTCATACTCTGGCCCGTGGTCGCCACCCGGCTGTTTGTGAGCTGGCACCGCTGTGTGCAGCTCAAACAGGTGGGTGGCGAATACAAGATTGCGGGGGTCCCCAGCGGCGGGACCCCCATGGGGAGACATCATATCCCCTATCCTTTGGATAGGGTATAAGATGTCTCAGGGCCGGAGTACACCTTTAAGATGTTAGCCGAGCTTTCTTACAATCTTACTGAGGAACCTTCTGACAATATTTTACCATTTCTTCTCACACTGTATGGTCACTGCAATTCTCTGTAAAAACGAGGTTACTCATTCCATTAACCCCTTAAGGACCCGGGCTTTTTCCGTTTTTTCATTTTCAATTTTTCCTCCTTAACTTAAAAAAATCATAACTCAAAAATTTTTACCTAAAATTCTATATGATGGCTTATTTTTTGCGTCACTAATTCTTCTTTGTAATGACATTAGTCATTTTACCCAAACATCTACGTTGAAACGGGAAAAAAAATCAATGTGCGACAAAATTGATGAAAAAAAACTCTATTTTGTAAGTTTTGGGGGCTTCCGTTTTTACGCAGTATATTTTTTGGCAAAAATTACACCTTATCTTTATTCTGTAGGTCCATACGGTTAAAATGATACCCTACTTGTATAGGTTTGATTTTGTATCACTTCAGAAAAAAATCCTGACTACATGCAGGAACATTTATACGTTTAAAATGGTCATCTTCTGACCCCTATAACTTTTTTATTTTTCTGTGTTCAGGGTGCTATGAGAGCTATTTTTTTTGCGCCGTGATCTGAAGTTTTTAGCTGTATCATTTTTGTTCTGATCAGACTTATTGATCACTTTTTATTCACTTTTTTGTGGTATAAAAAGTGATCAAAAATGCGCTATTTTGGACTTTGGAATTTTTTTGCGCATACGCCATTGAATGTGCGGTTTAAAAAGCAGTATATTTTTATAATTCGGACATTTCCGCACGCGATGATACCACATATGTTTATTTTTATTTACACTGGTTTTTTTATTCTTGGAAATGCCGGGTGATTCAAACTTTTATTAGGGGAAGGGATAATTGAAAGGGTTAATGATTTTTTTTTTTTTACACTTTTCTTAAGAAGACCTCCTCCTGTGCTACAGCTGTTCGGGATGCCGACATTATACCGCGATGATCCCGAACAGCTCCCTGAGCTAGCCGGGCACTTTTACTTTCGTTTTTAGCTGCGCGGCTCAGCTTTGAGTGGCTAAAGGGTTAATAGCGCGCGCCACTGCGCTGTTAGAGGCGGGTTCCGACTTCACTATGACGCCGGGCCCGCCGCGATATGATGCGGGGTCCTTAAGAGGTTAAAGTGGTACTCCAGTGGAAAACTAGATTTTTTTTTTTTAAATCAACTGGTGCCAGAAAGTTTAACAGATTTGTAAATTACTTCCATTTAAAAATCTTAATCCTTCCAGTACTTATAAACTGATGTATGCTCTAGAGGTATCTCTTTTCTTTTAGAATTTCCTTTCTGTCTGACCACAGTGCTCTCTGCTGACACATCTGTCCATGTCAGGAACTGTCCAGAGCAGGATAGGTTTGCTATTGGAATATGCTTCTGCTCCAGACAGTTCCTGACATGGACAGAGGTGTCAGCAGAGAGCACTGTGGTCAGACAGAAAGGAAATTCTAAAAGAAAAGAACTTCCTCTGTAGTATTTTAGGCCCTGTCAGATTGAGACCTCCAGTGTCCTGGGGGCTCCCCTGCAGGGACTCAACCATTTCTAATCTGTATTTGCACTGTTATAATTTAGCAATCCGTTATTAGGTGTCTGTAGCTTTAAGTATGTTGCCTAGCAACCTCAGGCTTAGTCAGGGTATGTGAGAGTGGAGGACTGAGGGCTAGACTGAACATTTGTGTAAGGTGTGTGACGATCCGTCTTGGGGATTAGCTCTGGGATCGTCCTGGACTACGCCACAGGATGCGTTTCTTCTCAATAAACCAGCAAACAAACGCTTATAATGCAAATCTGGCACCTTGCCAGTTTTATTAGACAGGTTGCAGGGAAAGAAATAAACAAAAAGCAGGAACAATACAAAATCCTAGACCGTCTGGTCACTGACTAAACAGATCAGCTTGTCCTGACTAACAACCGCTGAGCTTCCCTCAGCCGGTTAAACATATGTCCCCTGCAACCTTCTACTCACAATGTCACTCTCTTTGAGCCCCTCATAGCTCGGGCTGTGTACTCCTCAGCAGGCTCTGTCTCTTCCCTACAGCCCACATGCTGTCTCCTAGGAAGAGCCCACATTAGACTGAGTCTCCATCTCATATACACACCTCCCTTCCCTCCTGCCTCATTACTTAAGAAGCAGGTGAGAGCTTCTGCAGGGCGAGCCAAGGAAATACACCCTTTCCTTGCCACACTGCCACAGGTGTTATATTATGTTATTACTTGTATGTAACTTTATTGTAAATCCTAAAGGGGATACAGACAACTCTATGATCCACAGCTGCCTGGCCAATGGGCTTTAGTTCAGCCTTCCCTTATAAAGGGTGGCATTTCCTGTGAGAGGAATAGAGGAGGAGTAAAGCAATTCATTCAGTTCAGAGCACAGAGTGGAGTTCAGAGTGAAGAATCCGCAGAGGAGTGAGAGCAAAGATGAGAGAGAGAGATAAGAAAAGCATGAAGTAACCCCAACTAATATTAAGCCTTTACTTCAGCTTTGATCAGAGAATTCCTAAAGGACAATTCTTTATCTTCCGGCGAAAAGCCACAAATCTACCGACACTTCAGTAAGTGACTTTAATCTCAAGCCTAATATAGCTAAAACTCCTAGTCCGGCCGTAAGAGCCAAGCATATATGCAATATCAAGTCCAGGCACTGCAAGCTGTGTGGTCCTCTAGAGACTGTCTGTTAAACCTTTGAGAGACTTTGGTTGAGCGCTGTGGAGATTGTACCACCTATCTTCAAGTTAGTAAAGCCTCCATTAAACTGCAACCTAGTGTGGAGTCAATTCTTTCCTTGCTAGCCTGTGGGGAGACGGAGTTCCCCGGACCTGTAGTACCCCGGGAGATACCAAGACTACAGTGGCGTCACGCGACATTAAGGGTTAATACCATCTGACCCTGGGTTCATAAACCCCCCCACCCCACCAAGAACCAAGTAGCTAACCCCAGCGTAGTGGCGGTCGCGGGTTTCACTCGTGGTTACCACACGTTTTTGGCATCACGAACAGGATTCAGGTGTACGCCTTAACTATTCAGGCACTAAATCAAGTCCTTCCCCCAAGTCTGAACTGTGTACGGGACTGTGTCATAGAAAACAAATTGTCTGCCGAGGTGCAAATACAAGTGGTGGGGAAGGTGAAGTTTATTGCATTATTAGTCACGAGAAGTGTTCTCTAAAGTCAAAGAACCGCCATGTGTAAAGGAAAGACAGAAATGATGCTTCGCGCCAAAAACTTCCCAGTACCTGAAAGAGTTAAAGAGCTTCTGGAAAAGAGCGCCAAGGACTCCCGCTGAAGTCTTCGCCCCGCCCCTGGGCGGGGAAATAGTGTGGTTGTGTCCAGAGCCAAGTGGAACGGAAGAAGTCCAGCCCCTGTTGCCAAGGGGTTGGATGAAGAGGATACGCTGCTGTGCAACTTCCGGTCCCAGGCGCAGCTGATGACGCACTTCCGCCTGGCGGCCATTTTGGTGGAGACCTTCATAAAAGGGGAGGCATACAGCGGCCTCTTCAGTCTGCAGGAAGTACTACAGAGGAGAGCAAAGATGGCGGAGACCAAGAGCGACATGTGTGCTGAGAGTTTCAGGATGGAGTCCGAGGGTCGGAAGATTGCCACGGCGGCATCGGAGATGTTCCGGGAGCTGGCGGAGAAGTTGCAGCGACTGTCCCTCGGGGCCAACGAGGCCTACTGCCAAGTGCCGTTGCCGGAGGATGACGGCGAGTGGGCCGCAACGCCGCTCGGGAGTTCCAGAGACCCGTCGCCTGTGAGGTTGTCGCCCCATCACCGCACCTGGGGCCCGTGGGCAGAAATCCCGACGGAGTCGGGATTGAGTACCCCAGCGGAAGCTGATTTCTCCACTCCCTCTTCTAATAGCCCCGAAGCCAGCCCCGAGGCAAAGGTCCCACCACCTCCACAGGCCACGGCCGCCCAAGACCAGTCAGCCCCTCAGTCGGCCGAGCGCCCACCATCACCCCCGCTCCCTAGATGGTTGTTCGGGGATGAGCCAGCCATCATCAAGTATAAGTGGGAAAATATCCTTCCATTGCCTGGGAAATCCCTGCCTCCCATTCCTCCGGCCCGGTCAGAAAAAGCCCAAAGAGATGCCGAAGTGGCTGCCATACTAGAGCAGATTAGGGCGGAGAGGCTAGAGCGCTACGGGCCGAGGCGGCTATCGTTTGAGGAGAGGGAACGGCAGCAGCAAGATATCAAACAGCTAGAGTCATACTACATTCGCAGGCTCGAGCAACCTAAGGAAGGCGAGCCTCCCCTTGAGCGCAGGAGAGCTACAGTCATCAAGTTTGACCGCATCAGGGGCTGCGGCACTATAATGGACTGTCACCACGGAGGCACCCTCTTTGTGAACCGGAGGGCGGTGCAAAGACACTATCTGCCTCCTGAAAAGCACTCTCTAAAACCTGGGGAAATCGTTGAGTACACCCCTGTGACAGGGGCGGATCCAGAGTCGAGTCTCGGGAGGGGCACTATTAGAGTATTTTGTGTTGGCGGACAGAAAATAAGATTACGGAACTTACAATATTATTAAATGTATCATACAGTCCTAACCTTGTTTAAGACTTAGGCCATGTTCATATGTCAGAATAATAATCAAATATACCAATTGCCACAGAATGGGAAAGTGCTAAAGAGGTTTTTACCATTTAAAACTACAGCTCCCAGTATGACCTAAGTAGTGGTAAGGGGATGCTCTGGGAGTTGTTGTTTTACCCATCATTACTGCAGAACTTACAAGTGACTCCAGCTCTGATGGGACACACACAGGAGGATACAGAATGATATCAGTGACTACAGGTGACGTCTTCTCTATAGTCTTCTCTTATCTAATTCAGATGTACATACCACCGGGACTTGTTCCAGCTAAATCTTTGCAGAACTTGACGCCCAGATAGCTCCTCACTACGATTCTGATCCTCTATATGAAAATAATAATTATAAACCTGCCAGACACTGTATTCTTCGAATATAATACTGGCACATACCTTCTGAATATAATTCTGACACACTGTATCCCCTGAACAAACAACACACTGTACCCTCTGAATATAATAACGCCACACACCGTACCCTCTGAATATAATACTATCATACACTGCACCCTCTGAATATAATACTACCACACACTGTGCCCTCTAAATTTAATACTATCACACACTGCACTCTCTGAATATAATACTACCACACACTGCACTCTCTGAATATAATACTACCACACACTGCACTCTCTGAATATAATACTACCACACACTGCACTCTCTGAATATAATACTACCACACACTGTACCCTCTGAATATAATACTACCACACACTGCACCCTCTGAATATAATACTACCACACACTGTAACCTCTGAATATAATACTACCACACACTGCACTCTCTGAATATAATACTACCACACACTGTAACCTCTGAATATAATACTACGACACACTGTGCTCTCTGAATATAATACTACCACACATTGCACTCTCTGAATATAATACTACCACACACTGCACTCTCTGAATATAACTTGCTGTGCAGTGCACCCTCTGAATAAAATACCCTAATGTATTGTTGCCCATAAAAAAAAATGTACCACCCCAGAAAATCCTCATAATCTACAATATATTTCTGAAATGCAGAACACTCTGTGCCTTCACATATAGTAATAATGCCCCATCTTGTGCCCCTACATATAATAATTATGAACCGTCCTGTCCCCCCCCCACATAATAATGCCCTGTGCCCCTAACATATATTGCCCCCTGTGCTGTGCCCTTCACATATAATTCCCCCATCATGCGCTCACATATAATGCCCCCATCATGTGCCCCTCACATATAATGCCCCCCGTGCTGTGCCCCTCACATATAATGTGCCCTTTGCTGTTCCCCTCACATATAATGCCCCCCGTGCTGTGCCCCTCACAAATAATGCTCCTGTTATATGTCCCACTGTGCCCTTCACATATAATGCCCCCGTTCTTTGCCCCTCACATATAATGCCCCGATCATGTGCCCCTCATATATAATGCCCCCATCATGCACCCCTCACATATAATGCCCCCATCATGCACCCCTCACACATAATGCCCCCATTATGCGCCCCTCACATATAATGCCCCATGCTGTGCCCTTCACATATAATGCCCCTGTCATGCACCCTTCACATATAATGCCCCCTGCCCTGTCCCCTCAGGGGGCATTATATGTGAGGGGCACAGCACAGGGGGCATTATATGTTTGGGGCACATGACAGGAGCATTATATGTGAGGGGCACAGCACAGGGGGCATTATATGTGAGGGGTGCATGATGGCGCATTATATGTGAGGGGCACAGGATGGGGGCATTATATATGAGGGGCACAGGATGGGGGCATTTTATATGAGGGGCGCATGATGGGGGCATTATATGTGTGGGCACAGAACAGGGGGCATTATATGTGTGGGGCACAGCACAGGGGGAATTATATCATAATGCCCCCTGTGCTGTGCCCCATACATATAATGCCCCCTGTGCTGTGCCCCTCACATATAATACCCCCTGTGCTGTGCCCCCCACACATATCATTTATATGTGTGGGAACAGCACAGGGGGCATTATATGTGAGGGGCACAGCACAGGGGGCCCCCCTGTCATGTGCTCTTCACATATAGTGCCCCCAGTGCTTTGCCTTGCAGCCCCTCACATAAAAAATTCCCCTAAGTTTTTTAATCCCCCTCCCCCCTCCTCCTGTACGATATAGTGCCCTTAACAGTGGCACATATTCTGTCCCCCAAATCCCCTGGGCCCTGAGCATACTCTTAGTACTTACAGTATGCTGGCCGCGGGGACGGGATTTCCGGGCGCCGGCGCGATGATGTGACGTCATCGCGCCGGCCTGCAGTGGATCGCGACCCCGCAGCTCACACGCTGTGTACTCACAGCCAGTGGCGTTGCTAGGGTTTGTGTCACCCGTTGCGGTAGAAAATGGTGTCGCCCCAACATGCTGGGAGTTGTAGTTTTGCAACAGCTATAGGCACCATGGTTGGGAAACTCTGACATAGATAGATAGGGAATATATATAGACCAGGGGTTCTCACCTATTTTTAGTGAGGGTCCGCTTATCCAGGTCTGCCATCCGGTAAAGGTCCAAGCTGTATGCTAATGCTTGGTGCACACCTAGCGGCCTCAGCGCCATGAAGGCAATAGCAAACTAACAACTGAAGTGTGGAGGATGTATAACCTGAATACTGCTGCACACTGTAACCACTGTATATAATACTGCCACACACTGGGCCCCTGAATATAATACTGCCACACACTGGGCCCCTGAATATAATACTGCCACACACTGTATACCCTGAATTTAATACTGCCACACACTGTACCCCTGAATATAATACTGCCACACACTGGGCCCCTGAATATAATATTGCCACACACTGTACCCCCTGAATATATTACTGCCACACACTGGGCCCCTGAATATATTACAGCCACACACTGGGCCCCTGAATATAATACTGCCACACACTGTGCCTCTGGTATATTACTGCCACACACTGTACCCCTGAATATAATACTGCCACACACTGTACTCCCTGAATATAATATTGCCACCCACTGTACCCCCTGAATATATTACTGCCACACACTGGGCCCCTGAATATAATACTGCCACACACTGTGACTCTGGTATATTACTGCCACACACTGTACCCCTGAAAATAATACTGCCACACACTGGGCCCTTGAATATAATACTGCCACACACTGGGCCCCTGAATATAATACTGCCACACACTGGGCCCCTGAATATAATACTGCCACACACTGTACCCCCGAATACTGGCAAACACTGTACCCCTGAATATACTACTGCCACACACTGTATCCCTGAATATACTACCACATACTTTGCCCTAAATATAAACCTGCCACCCACTGTGCCCCTGGTATATTACTGCTACCCACTGTGCCCCTTAAAATAATACTGCCATTCACTGTGCCCCTGAAAATAATTCTGCCACTCACTGGGCCCCTGTTATATTACTGCCACACACTATTCCCCTTCAACATTACTTGCAGATGCTATGCTCTAAGGCTGACTAAAACAATAAAATGAAGCCACTGTGCCTGTAGAATGAATGATGCCACTGTGACTCCAGAATTAATGATGCCAGTGACCACAGAATTAATGATGCCACTGTACCCACAGAATTAATTATGCCACTGTGTCCCACAGAATTAATGATGCCACTGTGTCCCACAGAAATAATGACACAACTGTATCCCCAGAATTAATGATGCCACTGTGCCCCACAGAATTAATGATGCCACTGTGCCTACAGAATTAATGATGCCACTGGGACCACAGAATAAGTGATGCCACTGTGATCACCGAATAAGTGATGCCACTGTACCCACAGAATTAATGATGCCACTGTACCCACAGAATTAATGACACAACTGTATCCCCAGAATTAATGATGCCACTGTGCCTACAGAATTTATGATGCCACTGTGACCACAGAATTAATTATGCCACAGTACCCATAGAAATGATGATGCCACTGTGCCTCCAGAAGTAATGATGCCACTGTGCCTACAGAATTAAGGATGCCACTGTGTCCCACAAAATTAAGGATGCCACTGCGACCACAGAATATGATGCCACTGTGCCCACAGAATTTATGATGCCACTGTGCCCACAGAATTTATGATGCCACTATACCCACAGAATTAATGACACAACTGTATCCCCAGAATTAATGATGCCACTGTGCCTACAGAATTTATGATGCCACTGTGACCACAGAATTAATTATGCCACAGTACCCACAGAAATGATGATGCCACTGTGCCTCCAGAAGTAATGATGCCACTGTGCCTACAGAATTAAGGATGCCACTGTGTCCCACAAAATTAAGGATGCCACTGCGACCACATAATATGATGCCACTGTGCCCACAGAATTTATGATGCCACTGTGCCCACAGAATTTATGATGCCACTATACCCACAGAATTAAGGATGCTACTGTGTCCCACAAAATTAAGGATGCCACTGTGACCACAGAATTTATGATGCCACTGTGCCCACAGAATTTATGATGCAACTGTGCCCACAGAATTAAGGATGCCACTATACCCACAGAATTAGAGATGCCACTGTGTTCCACAAAATTAATGATGCCACTGTGCCCCAGAATTAATGCCACTGTGCCCCCATATGAACTTTGCCACTGTAACTCTCCATCTGTTGTAAAACTACAACTCCCATCATGCACAGACAAAAGGTCATCATGGTAGCTGTAGTTCTACAATAACTGGAGAGTCACAGATGGGGGAACACAAATTTTTACCTGAGAGCTTAGGATCGCCGTCCCAGGTCCCGCACTGCTCCGCTGCTCTGGCCTCTTCTAGTCAGGCCTGGCCAGAGCAGATGATGCAGGCAGCTAATGGTGCTACCTGCATCATAGGAGAAGCGCAGGGCAGGGACACATCGCTCCCTCGCTCCGGGCCGCGGCTATTCATTTGTATTGGCGTCTTAAAGACACAGCTACAAATGAATAAGGGGAGATCCAGCGGATGGTCTGAATGACCGGGGGACGCAGTCCGGATCTGGACCGTGGTCTGCCAGTTGAGTACACCTGATATAGGACATAGATCAATGTTTCCTAACCAGGGGGACTCCAGCTGTTGCAAAACTACAAAACTTAGCATGTTGGGAGTTGTAGTTTTGAACAGCTGGAGGCACCTTGTTAAGGAAACACTGATCTATGTCCTATCTCAGTGTTTCCCAACCAGAGTGCCTCCAGCTGTTACAAAACTACAACTCCCAGCATGCCTGGACAGCATTGTAGCTTTGCTTTGGAGATACCTTGGTTGGGAAACACTTATTTATGTCAGTGTTTCCCAACCCTCCAGCTGTTGCAAAACTACAACTCCCAGCATGCTAGGAGTTGTAGTTTTGCAAAAGCTGGGGGCACCTCTGGTGAGAAAGGGGTGGGGGGGGGGGGGGTGAGCAGGGATTGTGCTGGGAAGGGGGGAGGGATGATGCTGGAAAAGGGTGGGCATGGATGGTGGGGGGTAGTTTACCTTACCTGCCTTAGAACACTGCTGGGCTCCTGCATCATCCAGGCACTTCCTGCTTGCTGGGGTCATGTGATGTTTTGGTGTCACATGACCCAAGCAGAGCAGTAGAAAGCTGCCAATCAGGGGGAAGAGAAGCCGAGTAAGTGCCCGATAACTCCACAGACACGCTGTGTGCACGCTCGCTCTGTGACAGCCAAGGTTTGTGAATGGTGGAGCGGAAGCTTACAGCTTTGGCTCCACCATTCTAGGGGGCAGCAATCTCGGGGGGGGGGGCAATTGCCCCGTTGCCCCCCTGGATCCACCACTGCCCTGTGAAGAGCCTGAGAGGGGAATGGGCTGCTGCTATTACCAGGCCCAGCCGTCCAACTCAGATCCCCTTTGCCTACTTCCCTTCAGAAGAGTGGGACTCTTACCCCTTTGGACTCTTCACTCCAAATGTCAAGGAGATCGTCGTCCGAGAGGACTACCCTGACACTTCTGCAGCAGTTATCCAGTTTAAAGAGACAACACCCTAAAAGACGGCGCACCCAATTCATCCACAGTGCACCCAGGCCTATCTCATCGGAGGTGTGGCCCCCAACATGGGAACCCACAAAAGTGCCAGGGCCCCCTCCTGCAGTGGCGTAGGTTTGGCCCAAAGAGCCGGCACCAACTGATCATCCTTCTGTGGCACAAGCTGCTGCAGTCCAGGTGGTAGTGAATGTCCAACCTACCATCTCAAATTCTACCCTGTCCCATGTGTCCTGGGATACCCACGTCGACCCCTTGCAAGGGGCCCAGTCCCGAAGAGCTTGCTTCATTAGTCAGCCGATGGCTCCTCCTAGTAGTCGGGATTGGGAAGAAAGAGAACATCCCGTTCCTGCTGCATTAAAAAGAAAGAATAAAGCACCAGAGTGATGCTATCTGAAAATGTTTATTGTTCCTTATGGTCGTAGGACTAACTGTGTTTTGTTCCAGGTTCAGCAACGGTTTAAGCCCAGTGCCTGACACATGGTGTCAAGAAGATTTTACAGTGAAGAAACTGGAATTGTAAGTTTTGTGCCCGGCCTAGCCGAGAGACTCCCGTATTGGAGATTCTAAAAGTTGTGTCCAGTTCACCTAATATTTGTGATTTTGAGCGAAGGACATTATAGACTCCCTTTTGTGAGAACCATTGAACGCTCCATAAAAAACTTCTTCATGATATTTATGGTTGAATTGTGTCAGTTTTCTGTCCTACAATTGCATGGTCTCTGACCCTCAGCAAATTTAGTACAAGCTAGTTGTACACCAAGTGGTATTATCATGTACATATGTCACACGTAAACAGGTAGAAATGTATATATGGTTGTACCCGAGAAGGGTAATATGTATAAATTTACTGTGCTACAAAGTCAAAGCACAAAATCCTGCGTGGTGGTAGTTGTTTTCTATTGGGGTTTATCCAGACACAGTCAGGAGTTACTTACACTGCCCCCATCGCCGACTTCATGTGTCAATAGAGATGGTGTTGCGTAGATCCACAAGTTCTAATTTTGGACAACCCCCAGCAAGATATAGGGATTAGTCTAAAAACATGTACATAAACATATGTAGATAAACTACATACACATAAGTCAGTATACACCTCAAGTATACTTCATTGATCATTCACTACAAGTGTATCTAATGGGTAAACCATTATCAGCTCAAAGCCTCTTAACCCTGTTTGTGCACAGGAACCTACCTGGCCAGTAAGTATCCTGTCCCTAACCTAAGCACAACAGTAAAGAAAAAGGGTTATATAAAAATGTCTAGCTTTGTATTACATGTATACATAAAAATGTCTAGCATAAAATAAAATGTGTTCTGGGGAGAAGTGCTTGATTGCCCAAGGGCCCCAGTAGCCAAGGCATTGAGTAGAGAGCCTCCGGCAGCCCAATCCGCACCTATTAGTATAAGAAATGTATCTAATGTTACATAATATAAGGTGATATAATGTACAGTAAAGTCATATAAGTCTGTATATTCAGCTACAAAATTGTCTAGTTAGACATGCCAATTGTGTATAGTGTATCATATGCATAGTCCACTTGTGGTCGGATTCTTATATGTACCGTAAGTAGGGTACCATTAGCATGGATAATTCGGCCTGGGGTGTGCCTGGCTGGCCGTAAGGGTATCCTATAGAAAGGGGGCAAAATACATCAGTTAGGTAATGCATGAATTAATGGCTAAGTATAACCTACTTCATATGAACCCGAAATAGACAACATGCTCCAGTTAACAGCCGTTGGTTGGAACGTGTCAATGGAACAGAGCGATAAAAGTGCCCTAACTTACTTAACATCTAAGTGATAACTGACAAAGAGAAGCCCCTACCCAGGAGCTGGCTCAGCTGTTATGGAGCCGAAACCAAAAAGGAATTCTGGATATACCACTTGGCACTACTGGATGCATAGCGCCTACCAGAATGGTACTACCAGGGTGCACATGGATAAAGGTAACCCAAGTGACAGAGATAGGAAATGTTGGAGAATTGCTAGATAGACAGAAGGTACAATGAGTCGGTTAGATTGAGAAGTGGCCAAAACACAGACATCAGTAGGTATTTGGATAGGTAGTGCGTGGAGAGAAAGAAAAAAATAATAATAATTTGCATGTGTCCCTTGCTACACATATAAGTATTCCTATTGAACCATGCTATACATAAGTGACAACAAAAGAAAGACCCCCATAGACAAAACATAAAAGAATATAACATCCTTAACCTGAGGTTTTGTGTACCAGTAAGGCAGTATCCTCATACTTGCAGGTGTAAAGAAGATAATTACTGCTACGCCCGAGGCTTATCGCAAAAGAAAATATACATGACCAGCAGGTTACAAACTCCAATATGGGCAAATCTACCAACATGTACACGTTTGACAAGAAAAAACATACAACAAAATGCTCAGAAGCTACATCCACACCAAAGATCTTAACACTAAGACGTGTACAGCTAAGACCACAATCTGAGGCATAGTAACAAACATAAGAGGAAGATAGAGATGACGACAACATGAGGCTCGTGGACTGACAGTGCAATCTGCCTCAGACAGAATCGTATGTAACGCAGAAACGGAAACAACACGAGGCTCGTGGACTGACAATGCAATCTGCCTCAGACAGAATCGTATGTAACGCAGGAACGTTAACAACATGAGGCGCGTTGATTGACAGTGCAATCTGCCTCTAACAGGGGCGTATGTGACGTACAAAAAACAAAAGACAAGAAACAAGAAAGTTTGTAATGTACAAAGGAATGACAACAATATGAAGGCTTGAGGATTGTCGGGCAGCCTATCTCTCCCGGGAGCATGTGACGTACGAAAGCATGTAAAGTGACAACTTAAAGCTTACCTGGAATGGCGAGGTCAAACTGACTGTAACAAGGTGTATAAAATGACCAATGACCAAAAAGGAAACTATAAAGATGAGGCTTTACAGATTGACGACAGCAATCAGCCTCCGACCACACCGAACGTATAAGGCTAAGAGGTAAAACCAATCTGGTCATACCTGCTTGGGTATCCTTGGAATGTTGCCATCTATAGTGATGTTTACCATACCTGACCTGTCTACAAGAACAATGTGACGCTAATATGCCTGACTTAAGCACATGAAAACGTGAGTGTAATACTATGACCATAGCCTAATATACTTGACTAGCGCACATAACGTAAGCATAAAGTGACAGAGCTGAAACCAAAGAATGGGACAATAACTTTGGAACATACACTGTAAGGAACTGTATGCATATTACCCTGTAGGGAAATGTAAGTATGTCTCACTGTAGGAATCGTACGTATATCACACTGTATGGTACTGTATGTATCGTATGCATGTCACACTGCAAGGAACTGTATGCATAGTACCCTGTAGGGAACAGTATGAATGTCACTCTAGGTAACCGTATGTATTGTATGTGTCACTGTAGGGAACCATATCTATGTCCTACTATAGGGAACCGTTAATGTTGAAGCAAGGTATATCACTTGAAGTAATGCAACGCCGTATAACATAAGCGAAATGCCTCTAACAGGGGCATATGTGACGAACAAAACAAAAGACGACAAGAGGCTCGTAGATTGACGATACAATCTACCCCAGACAAGAACGTTTGTAATTTACAAAGGAATGACAACAATATGAAGGCTCGAGTATTGTCGGGCAGCCTCTCTCTCACGGGAGCGTGTGATGTACAAAAGGCATGTAAGTGAGGACTTAAAGCTTACCTGGAATGGTGAGATCAAACTGGCCGTAACAAGGTGTGTATAATGACCAGAAAGGAAACTATAAAGATGACGTTATAGGATTAACAACAGCAATCAGCCTCCAACCACACCGAACATAAATAGCTAAGAGGTAAAACAACCTAGCGTACATGACGTAAGCATACCATGACAGAGCTGAACCAAAAACCGGGACAATATCTATGAAACATACACTGTAAGGAACTGTATGCGTATTACCCTGTAGGGAAATTCATGTATATCACACTGTATGGAACCGTACGTATGTCACACTGTAAGAAACTGTATGCATAGTACCATGTAGGGAACGGTATGTATGTCACCCTGTAGGGAATCGTATGCATAGTACCCTGTAGGGACCAGTATGTATACGATACTGTAGGGAACCGTTAACGTTGAATCATGGTATATCACTACAAGTAACGAAAGCACCGTAAAACATCTCCAGAAACATCAAGGCGCTGTATATGAGCTTATAGTGATGTAGGCCCTGAACAACATTAATGTTCAACATAACAGCTAATTAACCACTAATACACAGTATATGTAAGCCAGAGTAACAAACACAAATTACCAGTAGTAGAAACCCCTGAATATAATACTGCCACACACAGGGCCCCTGAATATAATACTGCCACACACTGTACCCCCGAATATAATACTGGCACACACTGTACCCCTGAATATACTACTGCCACACACTGTATCCCTGAATACACTACTGCCATACACTGTATCCCCGAATATAATACTACCACATACTTTGCCCTGAATATAAACCTGCCACCCACTGTGTCCCTGGTATATTACTGCTACCCACTGTGCCCCTTAAAATACTGCCATTCACTGTGCCCCTGAAAATAATTCTGCCACACACTGGGCCCCTGTTATATTACTGCCACACACTATTCCCCTGCAACATTACTTGCAGATGCTATGCTCTAACGCTGACTAATTGCACCTCTGTGTCTCTTAAAACAATAAAATGATGCCACTGTGCCTATAGAATGAATGACGCCACTGTGACCCCAGAATGAATGATGCCACTGTGCCCACAGAATGAATGATGCCACTGTGCCTATAGAATGAATGACGCCACTGTGACCCCAGAATGAATGATGCCACTGTACCCACAGAATTAATGATGCCACTGTGCCTATAGAATGAATGACGCCACTGTGACCCCAGAATGAATGATGCCACTGTGCCCACAGAATGAATGATGCCACTGTGCCTATAGAATGAATGACGCCACTGTGACCCCAGAATGAATGATGCCACTGTGCCCACAGAATTAAACATGCCACTGTACCCACATAATTAATCATGCCACTGTACCCACAGAATTAATTATGCCACTGTACCCACAGAATTAATGATGCCACTGTACCCACAGAATTAATGATGCCACAGTACCCACAGAATTAATGATGCCACAGTACCCACAGAATTAATGATGCCACTGTACCCACAGAATTAATCATGCCACTGTACCCACAGAATTAATCATGCCACTGTGACCACAGAATTAATGATGCCACTGTGACTACAGAATTGATGATGCCACTGTGACCACAGAATTAATCATGCCACTCTACCCACAGAATTAATCATGCCACTGTGACCACAGAATTAATGATGCCACTGTACCCACAGAATTAATGATGCCATTGTACCCACAGAATTAATGATGCCACTGTGGGTACAGTGGCATCATTAATTCTGTGGTCACAGTGGCATAATTAATTCTGTGGGTACAGTGGCATCATTAATTCTGTGGGTACAGTGGCATGATTAATTCTGTGGTCACAGTGGCATCATTAATTCTGTGGGTACAGTGGCATCATTAATTCTGTGGTCACAGTGGCATGATTAATTCTGTGGGTACAGTGGCATGATTAATTCTGTGGTCACAGAGGCATCATCAATTCTGTGGTCACAGTGGCATCATTAATTCTGTGGTCACAGTGGCATGATTAATTCTGTGGTCACAGTGGCATCAATCATTCTATAGGCACAGTGGCATCATTCATTCTATAGGCACAGTGGCATCATTAATTCTGTGGGGCACAGTGGCATTATTAATTCTGTGGGGCACAGTGGCATCATTAATTCTGTGGGGCACAGTGGCATCATTAATTCTGTGGGGCACAGTGGCATCATTAATTCTGTGGGGCACAGTGGCATCATTACTTTTGGAGGCACAGTGGCATCATTAATTCTGTAGGCACAGTGGCATCATTCATTCTGTGGGTACAGTGGCATCATTCATTCTGTGGGTACAGTGGCATCATTAATTCTGTGGTCACAGAATTAATGATGCCACTGTACCCACAGAATTAGTGATGCCACTGTGCCTACAGAATTAATGATGCCACTGTGCCTCCAGAAGTAATGATGCCACTGTGCCCACAGAATTAATGATGCCACTGTGCCCCACAGAATTAATGATGCCACTGTGCCCCACAGAATTAATGATGCCACTGTGCCCCACAGAATTAATGATGCCACTGTGCCTACAGAATTAATGATGCCACTGTGCCTCCAGAATTAATGATGCCACTGTGCCCCACAGAATTAATGATGCCACTGTGACCACAGAATTAAGGATTCCACTGTGCCCACAGAATTAATGATGCCTCTGTGACCACAGAATTAATGATGCCACTGTGACCACCGAATAAGTGATGCCACTGTACCCATATAATTAATGATGCCACTGTACCCACAGAATTAATGATGCCACTGTACCCACAGAATTAATTATGCCACTGTACCCACAGAATTAATTATGCCACTGTACCCACAGAATTAATGATGCCACTGTGCCCCCATATGAACTTTGCCACTGTAACTCTCCATCTGTTGTAAAACTACAACTCCCATCATGCACAGACAAAAGGTCATGATGGTAGCTGTAGTTCTACAATAACTGGAGAGTCACAGATGGGGGAACACAAATTTTTACCTGAGAGCTTAGAATCGCCGTCCCAGGTCCCGCACTGCTCCGCTGCTCTGGCCTCTTCTAGTCAGGCCTGGCCAGAGCAGATGATGCAGGCAGCTAATGGTGCTACCTGCATCATAGGAGAAGCGCAGGGCAGGGACACATCGCTCCCTCGCTCCGGGCCGCGGCTATTCATTTGTATTGGCGTCTTAAAGACACAGCTACAAATGAATAAGGGGAGATCCAGCGGATGGTCTGAATGACCGGGGGACGCAGTCCGGATCTGGACCGTGGTCTGCCAGTTCAGTACCCCTGATATAGGACATAGATCAATGTTTCCTAACCAGGGGGACTCCAGCTGTTACAAAACTACAACTCCCAGCATGCCTGGACAGCATTGTAGCTTTGCTTTGGAGACACCTTGGTTGGGAAACACTTATTTATGTCAGTGTTTCCCAACCCTCCAGCTGTTGCAAAACTACAACTCCCAGCATGCTAGGAGTTGTAGTTTTGCAAAAGCTGGGGGCACCCCTGGTGAGAAAGGGGGGGGGGGTGAGCAGGGATTGTGCTGGGAAGGGGGGAGGGATGATGCTGGAAAAGGGTGGGCATGGATGGTGGGGGGTAGTTTATCTTACCTGCCTTAGAACACTGCTGGGCTCCTGTATCCTCCAGACACTTCCTGCTTGCTGGGGTCATGTGATGTTTTGGTGTCACATGACCCAAGCAGAGCAGTAGAAAGCTGCCAATCAGGGGGAAGAGAAGCCGAGTAAGTGCCGATAACTCCACAGACACGCTGTGTGCACGCTCCCTCTGCACTGCAGACTGAGTATACAAATATAGCTTGTGACAGGGATGAGCGCTGGGACAGGGTGTCACCCCACCACCCCACCATTCTAGGGGGCAGCAATCTCGGGGGGGGGGGGGGATAATTGCCCCGTTGTACCCCCCCCCCCCCTGGATCCGCCACTGCATGGGTCAGGGGTGTGGAAATTAAAAAAAACTACTTGTCCAAGGGACTAAAGCGGAACACAATCTACTTGTCCCTCAAGAAAATCCACTTGTCCTGGTTGATGAAATAATTTCAACCAAAATAGTCTGATCCCCCCCACTAGACCACCAGGGATGGATATAAGATCCTTTAGACACTGCTGACAGCGGTGATCTAATGGGTTAATAGGTGATCGCAGTATGTCAGACTATTAGTGGCGGGAGAGCTGTAGCGCCTCTTACACCCGAGACAAGACCAGATAAGTCTAGATGTAACTTTTTGATCACCTTATAAAATATTTCTCACATGAAGTGACCAAAAATGAGCAATTCTGGACTATTCTTTACATTTACACCGTTCACCATACGGTTTAATTAACATTATATTTTAATAGTCTGGACATTTCCACATGCAGCGATATCACTTATGTTTATTTTTCTACATTATTTTTATTTAAAGAAAATTGGAAACTTTTATTAGGAAAGGGGCTTATTCACATATATACGCACTTTTTAAAATATTTTAATCACTATTTTTCAGTCTCAATAGGGACTTATGTGTTACTGGGGGGGGGGGGTGTTCTGCTTCTCCAGTTTATGTGGTGCATTTTGTGTCAGAAAATGCTGGAAGTTGCATTTAGTTACTAGATAACTACAACTCCCAGCATGCCCTGATACAGCCTATGGTTGTGTGGGTGTTGCAGCATGTTCCACTGTATAGTAGGACAGTTAAGGTTATTGTAGGACATGCTGGGAGTTGTAGTTTTGGTTTGTGTCAGCTGCAGAGCCATAGGCTGTGTCAAGGAATAATGGGAATTGCAGTTAGTAACTACAACACCCAGCATGCCCTGATGCAGCCTATGGCTCTGCAGCTGACCCGAACCAAAACTACAACTCCCAGCATATTACACTTTATAGTTCTACAGTTTAGGTTATGGTGTAACATGCTGGGAGTTGTAGTTTTGGTTCGGGCGTGTTTGTGTGCATCCGTGGGGCTCTTGGTTGACGGGTGAGTATGAAGGGGGCGGGATTCTGGGGGTGCAATATAGTGCGGGTGCCACTGAAAATAAATAAAATTAGATGGCACAACTGCCCTAATGCCCGACGTGACAGTCCGCTCCTATACAAAACATTCATGCATACACATATCATACATACACCAGCCACTGCCCCCATATCCCCATACACACACCCCCGCCACTGCCCCCCCCCACATCATACATTACATAGTTACATAGTTAGTATGGTTGAAAAAAGACATATGTCCATCAAGTCCAACCAGGGGATTGAAGGGAAGGATGTAAGGGGATAAGGGAAAGGGATGTAGTTTTATAATTCTGCATAAGCATTAATGTTATTTTGTTCCAGGAATGTATCTAACCCTGCTTTAAAGCTGTTAATTGTTCCTGCTGTGACCAGTTCCTGAGGTAGACCGTTCCATAAATTCACAGTCCTCACGGTAAAGAAGGCGTGCCGCCCCTTTAGACTAAACCTTTTCTTCTCCAGACGGAGGGAGTGCCCCCTTGTCCTTTGGGGGGGTTTAACCTGGAACATATCTTATCATATCCCCCCTTAAACGTCTCTTCTCAAGACTAAACAATTGTAACTCCTTTAATCGCTCCTCATAGCTAAGATGTTCCATGCCCCATATTAGTTTAGTCGCGCGTCTCTGCACCCTTTCCAGCTCCACAGTGTCCCTTTTATGGACAGGTGACCAAAACTGAACAGCATATTCCAGGTGAGGCCGTACCAATGCTTTATAAAGGGGGAGTATTATGTCCCTGTCCCTTGAGTCCATGCCTCTTTTGATACATGACAATATCCTGCTGGCTTTGGAAGCAGCAGCCTGACATTGCATGCTATTCTGTAGTCTGTGATCTACAAGTACACCCAGATCCTTCTCTACCAGTGACTCTGACAGTTTAATCCCCCCTAAGACATACGACGCATGCAGGTTATTAGTACCCAGATGCATAACTTTACATTTATCCACATTGAACCTCATTTGCCAAGTGGAGGCCCAGACACTTAGTCTATCCAAGTCATCTTGTAACTTATGCACATCCTCTATAGACTGTACTGTGCTACAAAGCTTTGTGTCATCTGCAAAGATAGAAACAGAGCTGTTAATACCATCCTCTATATCATTGATAAATAAATTAAACAACAGCGGTCCCAGTACAGAACCTTGGGGTACACCACTAATAACCGGGGACCAATCAGAGTACGAATCATTGACCACCACTCTCTGGGTACGATCCATGAGCCAGTGTTCAATCCAGTTACAAACTAAAATTTCCAAACCCAAAGACCTTAACTTACCTGTCAGACGTCTGTGAGGGACAGTATCAAACGCTTTAGCAAAATCCAGAAACACTATATCCACAGCCATTCCTCTGTCAAGGCTTCTACTCACCTCTTCATAAAAGCAAATTAGATTGGTTTGACAACTTCTATCCTTAGTAAACCCATGCTGGCTATCACTTATAATACAATTATCCCCTATGTATTCCTGTATGTAATCCCGTATAAATCCTTCAAACAATTTACCCACAATGCACGTTAGACTTACCGGTCTATAGTTTCCTGGGGAAGACCTAGAGCCCTTCTTGAAGATTGGTACCACATTAGCCTTGCGCCAGTCCCTTGGCACAATACCAGACACCAGAGAATCTCTAAATATCATGAACAAGGGTACAGATATTACTGAACTTACCTCTCTAAGAACTCTTGGGTGTAGTCCATCCGGCCCTGGAGATTTGCTTACATTTACTTTACTTAACTTACCTTGTACCATCTCTACATTAAGCCAGTTCAATACATTATATGATGTGTTACCAGCACTGACCTGACCAATGTCAGCTCCTTCTTCCATAGTATATACAGAACTAAAGAACCCATTCAGTAGCTCCGCCTTCTCTTGATCGCCCGTGACAACCTCCCCATTATCATTATTAAGGGGTCCTACATGCTCTGTCCTTGGTTTTTTTGTATTTATATATCTAAAAAAATATTTAGGATTAGTTTTGCTTTCTTCGGCCACCTGTCTCTCATTTTGAATTTTTGCTGTTTTTATTACATTTTTACAGATTTTATTAAGCTCTTTGTACTGTTTAAATGTTATAGCTGACCCATCAGATTTGTATTTTTTGAAGGCTATTTTTTTGTTGTTTATTGCTCTTTTAACCTCATTTGTCAGCCATGTAGGATTTAGTTTTAATCGTTTATATTTGTTCCCCTTTGGTATATATTTAGCTGTATAGTTATTTAGAGTTGATTTAAAGATGTCCCATTTACCTTCTGCATCAGCATTTGAGAACACCTCCCCCCAGTCTATGTCCTGTAGTGCAGCCCTCAGCCCAGGGAAGTTTGCCTTTTTAAAGTTATATGTTTTTGCCTTCCCCGTCTGTCTTTGTTTTCTACATTTTAAGTCAAAATTTACTATATTGTGGTCGCTATTACCAAGGTTTTCCCGCACAGTTACATTACCAACCAGCTCTGCATTGTTGGAAATGATCAGATCCAACAAGGCATCACTTCTTGTTGGGTCCTCCACAAACTGGCCCATAAAATTATCCTGCAATAAATTTAGGAATTTTCTCCCCTTTGTAGTTTTAGCCAACCCCCGACCCCAATCTATATCTGGATAGTTAAAATCTCCCATTATTACCACTGTACCTGCCCGGGCGGCCCTCTCTATTTGTTTATGAAGCCAAACTTCTATCTCTTCAGTGATATTAGGGGGTCTGTAGATTACACCAAATACTATTTTTTCAGTATTTCCCTCCTTTTGTAATTCTACCCACAGTGATTCCACCTCCTCAGAATCATCACACACTATGGCATCGTTCACATTGACTTTCATACCACTTCTTACATACAGACAGACTCCACCTTTTCTGTTCATTCTATCCTTGCGAAACAATGTAAACCCCTGCAGATTAACGGCCCAGTCATGCGAGGAGTCCAGCCATGTCTCAGTGACCCCAACTATATCAATATGTTCCTCCAGTATCAAGGCCTCAAGCTCCCCCATTTTATTTGCTAGGCTTCTGGCATTTGTGAACATACACTTTACATTTCCATTAAGTTTTACACATATAGTCTCACTAATGGGATTTTCAGAGTTATTGGGGTTAATGTCATTTTTTGAGTTATAAGGGCTAATTGTACTATTTAAGTTATTGGGGCTAATGGGATTTTTTGAGTTATTGGGTCTAACGTTATTATTTAAGTTATTGGGGCTAATGGGATTTTTTGCGTTATTGCGTCTAACGTTGTTATTTAAGTTATTGGGGCTAACGGTATTTTTTGAGTTAATGGGGCTTATTGTAGTTATTGAGTTATTGGGGCTAATGGAATTTTTTGAATTATTGGGATTACAATTTTTCGGGCTACATTTATTTTTACAGCTGGTTTGTAACGCATGAATCTCCTTATCCACTGTTCTTAACCTCCCCCCACAGGACTCCTCTCCACCCGCCATTATGTCCTGACCCCTCTCTAACCTATCCATCCCACTGTCTGCTTTCTTTGCTTTATTATCCTCCCCCCACTCACCTAGTTTTACATACACACTTAGTTTCATTACATACACACATACACTCACACCATACATATACACCATACATATGCACACATCATACATAGGCCTGCTGCTGCTGCCCCCCCACATATCATACATTACATTACATACACATCACACAGACAGACATCATACACACATTACATACACATCATAAACAGACATCATACACACATTATACATTAGATACACATCACACACAGACAGACATCATACACACATCACACATACACTCACACCATATATATACACCATACACACATTATACATTACATACACATCACACACAGACAGACATCATACACACATCACACATAGACATCATACACATATACACTCACACCATAGATATACACCATACATATGCACATATCATACATAGGCCTGCTGCTGCTGCCCCCCCCCCACATATCATGCATTACATACACACATCACACATTACATACACATCACACAGACAGACATCATACACACATCACACATTACATACACATCACAAACAGACATCATACACACATTATACATTACATACACATCACACACAGACAGACATCATACACACATCACACATTACATACACATCACAAACAGACATCATACACACATTATACATTACATACACATCACACACAGACAGACATCATACACACATCACACATTACATACACATCACAAACAGACATCATACACACATTATACATTACATACACATCACACACAGACAGACATCATACACACATCACACATACATCACAGACAGACATCATACACACATCACACATACACTCACACCATACATATACACCATACACACATTATACATTACATACACATCACACATAGACAGACATCATACACACATCACACATACACTCACACCATACATATACACCATACACACATTATACATTACATACACATCACACACAGACAGACATCATACACACATCACACATACACTCACACCATACATATACACCAGTGTTTCCCAACCAGGGTTCCTCCAGCTGTTGCAAAACTACAACTCCCAGCATGCCCAGGGCATGCTGGGAGTTGTAGTTTTGCAACAGCTGGAGGAACCCTGGTTGGGTAACACTGATATACACCATACATATGCACACATCATACATACACCTGCCGCTGCCCCCCCATCATACATTACATACACACATCACACATACACTCACACCATACATATACAACCACCCTTCCTGCCGCCGCCTGCATTCTCGGCCTCCTCACCTGATCCGGCCATGAGTGGACATCAGAGCTGTAGTCACCGCCGGTGTGAGGTGAGATTTCCGTCCTCCCCCTCCCCCCTGCTCTGTGTTTTCCCTGTGCAAACTAGCAACCTCCCCGTGGTGGATTAGGTCCTGGGGAGACAGATCAGGGGGAGGGGGAGGGATAGAGCTGTGCACGGAGCTGTCTACATCCTTTCTCTCACCCTGCTGTGTCTTCTGAGCTCCGTCCATCCTCCGGGAGGGGAGATAAGTGGACTCTATGTCAGCTGGAGGCCACCGCCCCCTCCATACACTCTGAGTGCCGGTGTGAGACTTCCATCGGCTCCTGCGCCTTACACCGACATTAAAGAAAAATAAGGGGGAAGTCTGTCTGTCCCTGCTCGCCCGATACAGGGCTAAATCTATGAACAATTCACCTGCCCGGCGCCCAAAACTACTTGTCCCGGGCGTCGGGCGATAGGATTTCCACATCCCTGATGGGTACACTATGTACCCCAGTATGCTATACAGCTGGCGTAGGTAAGTAGTGATGCTCTGCACCCTGTATACGCTATATATCACTCCTCACCTCCTTACACTCTGGACTGGGCGCTCTGCATCTGACCCATGGAGTGGTACCTGAAGGCAGTAAAAAAAAATTGCCACAGGATCCAAAAATGATTGTTACCACACACCAGCAAAAACGCAAGAAAAAGAGCACAAGAAAAACTGAAAAAATGCAGGAAAAAGCTGTGACAGTTCTTCTGGCGTTTTTGCTGGTGAACAAAAAACCTCAATGGAATCCAAGCCTCAAAGCAATAGAACAAAATCCCTATGTCCACTTTTCCTGTGAGGTGCAGCTCAGGTGTACTCTGTGTGGAGATTTAGAACTTTGCACAAAATTTATCATGTGCCTTGCAATTGCACCAAATTTAGACCAACCAAAACAATCTACAAAAAACATGTACCTACAACAATGATAAATTTCCCCCAATGTATATGTGTGATTGTGTCTATGTAGCAGAGCTGAGTGTGTGTATATGCAGTAGAGCTGAGTGTGTGTGTGTATGTGCAGTAGAGCTGAGTGTGTGTGTATATGTAGCAGGAGCTGAGTGTGTGATTGTGTATATGCAGCAGAACTGAGTGTGTGATCAGGTGTATGTAGCAGAGCTGAGTGTGTGATTGTGTAAATGCAGCAGAGCTGAGTGTGTGATTGTGTCTATGTAGCAGAGCCGAGTGTGTGATTGTGTATATGTAGTAGAGCTGAGTGTGTGATTTTGTAAATGCAGCAGAGCTGAGTGAGTGATCAGGTGTATGTAGCCAAGTTGAGTGTGTGCGTGGTCATGCTTATACATTTTCAAAGATCTCTTGTGCTGCTTTGAAAATATGTGAAAATTCATTTTCGCACCCCCAATTTTTTTTTTTGCAGCCACATTGGATTTTTTTTTTGGCGCCAAATTTTACATTACAGAAAATTCTGGCGGAAACATCTCACAAAATATTCCATGGTTACTAGTGTCCAGTGATAACTGTATAAATAAAACATTTCTTTTTTTTTCAATTCTTTATTTTCGAATATTGCAATACAACAGAACATACAAATGTAATATGAAGTACATTACATAATGCTAATCAAGAAGAAAGAAAAAGAGAGAAAAGCAAGATAAAGGGGTTGTGTGGGCTAGGCCCCAGGTAACATTTAAAAGGACCATTGGGCTCCTGTGTTGATGTATCATTGTAAAATCAATAAGACAAATCTATCAAGAGAAGTATTGGCCAACATCTACTTAAGACATACATAAAACAGGTCAGTCATACCTATAAGCATCCTATAAGTCTGAGGTGTTGTCACCTAGGAGCCCAGTTAATTAGGTGGAACTGTAATAGGAGTATGGTACTGAACATAGTAGGGTCAATGAACACGAGCACAATGTGTTAGAGCATTGACGGAGAAGAAAGAAAGAGGAGAAATGAAAAGGCGTAGGAATTCTCCAAGGTGGGAGGCAGAAGAAAGAGAAAATAGGGAGAAAGAGAGACGAGTGGAGGATAAAGAATAGATATAAGGTTTTTGGTCGTGGGTGAGGAGGTGGAGAGGGGGGGAAGGGTGGGCTGGGAAAGAGGGGTGGGGGGGTTGTCTATGGGGTCATTTGCTGGAACCCAGTTGCTATGTCTGATGCGAGAGAGGGAGAGCAGTGTCAGCATCACGAAAGCCCAGCCAAGGAGCCCATATACTCCAGTATCTGTCATGTGAGCGATCACTCCAACTGGAGAGCTCCTCCATTCTACACAACTGGGAGACCTTAGAGATCCATTGTTGAACTGTAGGAGGTGTTTCATCTAACCAATGTAGTGGGACTAATGCCTTGGCTGCAGTTAGCAAGTGTGCAATCAGAGACCTCTTCGACAAGGTGCAATCCCTAGTCGATAAGCCCAAGAGAACCACCTCTGGTGAGAGAGGGACATGCCGTCCCATCACCTTATCTATGATGCGATTCACTTCACTCCAGTAAGACGTTATCCTGGGGCATGACCACCAAATGTGAGACAAAGAGCCCACGCCCCCATGGCATCTCCAGCATGCAGGGGAAGCACTCAGACCCCAATGATATAATAACTCGGGCGTCCTATACCATCTGGCTACTAGTTTATAATGACCTTCTTGTAGCTTAACGCACCTAGAGAAGCCATGGGAGCCTGTTAGAATGGATTTCCTCTCCTGGTCCGTGAACTTGCGCCCCAACTCCTCCTCCCAGGATCTCAAGTACAACGGGTCAGAAGTTTGCCTCTCATCTCTCAAACAGGCATTAAATGTGGAAAATTTTGGCTTGCAGTTCGGTGAGAATTGCATCAACTTATCTATCCAGGTTGGGTTTTCACCAATGACATACACCTTTAGAAATGCAACACACATCTCCCTGAGCATATGAAGATGTAGAAAGTTAGTTTTAAGGTGTGGGACTATTGTGGATAGTGTCTCAACTGTGGGTGGTTGATTTCGGGCACATAGGGTTTTGACAGGGACGTGTTGAAAATGGGACCACAAGTCGTCCGCCTCTTGCATGTCAGGGTGAACTGCATATGGAATCAGAGAACTTGGAAAGCATGGAGAAATCAGTGTTTTTCCGTGGTTTCCTTGTGTTGTGCCTTTATCATAAGCTCTTTTGATAGTGAGTGTACCTTTCAACAGGGGATTATTAACATGCGAGAGGGAGCGGCGCGTAGGCAGCCAGACATGACGGTCCACCCCAAAGCCTCGAGAAGTCATTTGTGAGCATTCAAGTTCTGAGCTACCCAGTAGGCTAGTTCTAGTAGTGATCTCAACCCATCTATGAATATGGTTAGCTGTATAAAGCATAGAAATGTCTGGCATACCTATGCCACCGCTCCTCTTAGATCTAGTAAGAAGGGAATGTGCTAAACGTGGGCGCTTCCCTGACCAAAGGAAAGCCCCAAAGAGCCGTTTCCATTGCAGGAGATACCATTTAGGTAGTTCTATGGGTACCATGCGCTGTAAGTAGAGTATGGACGGTACAATGTATGTCTGTAGGAGGTTGAGTCGCCCCACCCATGAAAGGAAGGGTAACTTGTAGGAGTCAATTTTATTCTTCATTTTAGTCAGTAAGGGTACATAGTTAAGGTCAAACAAGTTGCTCAGCGACGAGGGAAGGGCTATGCCCAGGTATGTGATGTGTTTAGATGGCCATCTATAAGACGAGGAAGATTGTAGACTCGAGGCTATACGAGGGGGTATCGTGAGGTTCAGTATCTCCGACTTACTATAATTTACTTTGAAATTGGATAGGGTTCCATACTCTTCAATAACGCATTGGACACGAGGCAGGGCTTCAGTAGGATTAGTGATCATTATGAGCAGATCGTCAGCGAATGCTGCCGTAAGATGAGGCCTATCCCCTATTTGCAATCCCCTAATCGCCCCATCCTGCCTCAAGCCCTGGAGAAGAGTCTCCATCACGAGGACGTACAGTGACGGTGATAGGGGGCACCCTTGTCGCGTCCCATTACATATGGGGAAAGGTTCAGAAAGAGTGCCATTGACCCTAACCCGTGCGCTGGGTTCACTATATAGGGACATGATAGCTCGGATGAAGCGATCAGGGATGCGATATTTGGTTAACACCTTGTTCATGTAGTCCCACGCTACCCTATCAAACGCCTTCTCGGCATCTGTGCCGAGAAGGAGTAGAGGGATCTTTTTTTGTGTGGCATAGTGAATAGCGTGCATGACTCGTAATGCATTATGCTTCCCCTCCCTGCCCTTCACAAAACCAGTCTGGTCCACATGAATGAGGCCAGGGAGGAGAGGGCGAAGTCTCATGGACAACAGCTTAGCCCAGATCTTTAGGTCCATATTCAAAAGTGAAATGGGCCTATAACTCGAGCACAGTAGAGGGTCTTTACCTTCTTTTGGTAGAATAGTGATGTGTGCCTCTAGGGATTGGGGCGGCAAATGGGTGCCTCCAAGTAACGCGTTGCACCACTGAGTAAGCCGAGGCAGCAAGACTGTGCCCAACTTTTTATAGTATTGTAAGCTCAGGCCATCTGGTCCCGGGCTCTTCCCTATGGGGAAGGACTTTATTACTGCCTCAACCTCCTCAGCAGTGCAAGGCTCCAGCAATGTTTCCCCTTCCAGTGTGGTGAGGGTAGGTAAATTCAATCGGTACAAGAAAGTTTGGATTGCCTGCGTGCGTGGCAATGGCGTGGGGTTAGTTGGGTGTATGTTATAAAGAGAATAGTAGAAGTCCCGGAAAGCCGTTGCTATAGGGCCAGTGTCTACGTGTTGGGTACCATCCGGCTCCACAATCCTGTCAATGTGTGTTAAATAAAACATTTCTGAGCTTAAATGTGAGTGCAGGTGCAGTGACCAATAAAAAAAAAAATAAAAATTCTATATATATATATATTTTTTTTAATGCCATTTTCAATAAGTTTTTTTTTAATTTTTTTTTTTTATAATTACTTAAATAACACCTTTTCCCACAAAAGCAAAGAAAAAACCCCCCCAAAAACAGTAAAACTGCAACCCAATTTCTGTGATTTCCGGTATGAAATTTTTTATGTAAACTGGACTCTCACCCCTTTGAAAATATCATAGTTACATAGTTAGTACGGTCGAAAAAAGACATATGTCCATCAAGTTCAACCAGGGAATTGAAGGGTAGGGGTGTGGCACGATATTGGGGAAGGGATGGGATTTTATATTTCTTCATAAGCATTAATGTTATTTTGTTCCAGGAATGTATCTAATCCTGTTTTAACCTCCTGAGCGGTATTCCCGAGCGTGACTCGGGGTTAATTTTCCCTGCCAGGATCGGTAACCCCGAGTCACGCTCGGGGTAGAATTGCAGAGTTCCCGGCCGGGCTGCACGATATATCGCAAAAGCAATGTGATATAGCGATGCGGCCCCCCGGGAAAACATGCGATTATCTGCTCTGGTCGGCTCCCGTTGCGGGGGCCGGCCAGAGCAGGTAAAGAAAAATACTAAAAGTCAGTGTTTCCCTACCAGGGGGCCTCCAGCTGTTGCAAAACTACAACTCTCAGCATGCCCGAACAGCCAAAGGCTGTCCGGGCATGCTGGGAGTAGTAGTTTCACAACAGCTGGAGGCCCCCTGGTAGAAAAACACTGAGCTAAGTGTAAAAGGAAGAAGTAGTAAAATAAAAAAACCTTTTGCTCACCTAGTCCCGGTCCCTGCAGATGTCGTTCCCCTCCGTGCGGTCCGGGGTGTCCTCTCTTCACTATTCATCTTCTAGGACCTTTCACTTTTCAGCCAATCACAGGCCGCAGTGGTGTAAAGCCTGTGATTGGCTGAAGGGGAAAGGGCTTGTTCTGCAGCAGATACACTAGGTATGAAATCTGCCGGCAAACCTAGTGTATTTGCTGCAGGACAAGGTGAGAAGGGGGGATGAATGTGACAAAGGGGGGAATGTGACAGGGGGGGAATGTGACAGAGGGGGAATGTGACAAAGGGGGGAATGTGACAAGGGGGGAATGTGACAGGGGATGAATGTGACAAGGGGGGAATGTGACAGGGGGGGAATGTGACAGGGGGGGAATGTGACAGGGGGGGAATGTGACAAAGGGGGGAATGTGACAGGGGGGGAATGTGACAAGGGGGGAATGTGACAGGGGATGAATGTGACAAAGGGGGGAATGTGACAAGGGGGGAATGTGACAGGGGATGAATGTGACAAAGGGGGGAATGTGACAAGGGGGGAATGTGACAGGGGGGGAATGTGACAGGGGGGGAATGTGACAAGGGGGGAATGTGACAGGGGATTAATGTGACAAAGGGGGGAATGTGAGAGGGGGGGAATGTGACAAGGGGGGGAATGTGACAGGGGGGATGTGACATGAAGGGGGGATGTGACAAGGGGGGGATGTGACAGGGGGAGGGGAATGTAACATGAAGGGGGATAATGTGACAAGGGGGGGAATGTGACAAGGAGGGGGGAGAATGTGACAAGGAGGGGGGAGAATGTGACAAGGAGGGGGGAGAATGTGACGGGGGATGTGACAAGGGAGAGGGGAATGTGACGGGGAGATGTGAAATGGGCGGAGGGAGATGTGAAATTCAGTTAAAAAAAATTGTACCGCTTTTGGTACACATTTCGAGACAGAATCATACCGCCAGGGAGGTTAAAGCTGTTAATTTTTCCTGCTGTGACCAGTTCCTGAGGTAGACTGTTCCATAAGTTCACAATTCTTATGGTAAAGAAGGCGTGTCGCCCCTTGAGACTAAACCTTTTCTTCTCCAGACGGAGGGAGTGCCCCCTCGTCCTTTGGGGGGGGGGGGGGGGTTAACCTGGAACAGTTTTTCTCCATATTTTTTGTATGGGCCATTAATATACTTATATACGTTTATCATATCCCCCTTAGACGTCTCTTCTCGAGACTAAACAATTGTAACTCCTTTAATCGCTCCTCATAGCTAAGATGTTCCATGCCCCATATTAGTTTAGTCGCGCGTCTCTGCACCCTTTCCAGCTCCACAGTGTCCCTTTTATGTACAGGCGACCAAAACTGAACAGCATATTCCAGGTGAGGCCGTACCAATGCTTTATAAAGGGGGAGTATTATGTCCCTGTCCCTTGAGTCCATGCCTCTTTTGATACATGACAATATCCTGCTGGCTTTGGAAGCAGCAGCCTGACATTGCATGCTATTCTGTAGTCTGTGATCTACAAGTACACCCAGATCCTTCTCTACCAGTGACTCTGACAGTTTAATCCCCCCTAAGACATACGATGCATGCAGGTTATTAGTACCCAGATGCATAACTTTACATTTATCCACATTGAACCTCATTTGCCAAGTGGAGGCCCAGACACTTAGTCTATCCAAGTCATCTTGTAACTTATGCACATCCTCTATAGACTGTACCGTGCTACAAAGCTTTGTGTCATCTGCAAAGATAGAAAAAGAGCTGTTAATACCATCCTCTATATCATTGATAAATAAATTAAACAACAGCGGTCCCAGTACAGAACCTTGGGGTACACCACTAATAACCGGGGACCAATCAGAGTACGAATCATTGACCACCACTCTCTGGGTACGATCCATGAGCCAGTGTTCAATCCAGTTACAAACTAAAATTTCCAAACCCAAAGACCTTAACTTACCTGTCAGACGTCTGTGAGGGACAGTATCAAACGCTTTAGCAAAATCCAGAAACACTATATCCACAGCCATTCCTCTGTCAAGGCTTCTACTCACCTCTTCATAAAAGCAAATTAGATTGGTTTGACAACTTCTATCCTTAGGAAATCCATGCTGGCTATCACTTATAATACAATTATCCCCTATGTATTCCTGTATGTAATCCCGTATAAATCCTTCAAACAATTTACCCACAATGCACGTTAGACTTACCGGTCTATAGTTTCCTGGAGAAGACCTAGTGCCCATCATGTAAAGCAGAAAATATACGTGGACACGCCCACTTTTACAAAACTGACGTGAATGGTGTAAACCGCGGCACAAAGCTCTTTGAAATGTGTTCAATACTTTTTGCGCCAAAATTTTGGCGCAAAATTGATTTTTTTGTGCCGCAAAATTCTTTGAGAATCTACCCTCTGTGTACTTTATAAATATTTAGCGCACACTGCTGCTCCAGCACTTCTAGCTATGTGAGCAGTGCCGTGGAGGTAGAGAAGGCGTGCACGGTAGAGCCAGGGGGGGAGGGGTTATATATTTGCGCAAAATTTATCAAACGACGTGCACAACTTTTGTAAATTGTGTAAAGGGGCAGATCTGTGTCTACAACAGACCCTAATGAGAAATCTCCCCCAATGATTCTATAAACTGGCGGTCGATAATGAGTATATAGTTTATATACATTTTTTGTGTAGAGGTTTTTTTTAATATAATTTTTAATAGGAAAGAAATAAAAGACATTTTTGAAAAGGTTTCCAATCTCAGTTTTCGTTACTCAATAAAAAAGATTTACACCATTTTCTGAACAATATAATTTCAGTAGTATGTACCGTATATAAAGTATACAAAAAATAAGGTTGCAGCAGCAGCTCTCTTTGTCAAAAAAATCGAGGCTCTTAGCGCACTTTTTGATCAAAACGTGTCCCCATCCACCACACGGAGGTGGCCTCTTGTCGGATGAGACCCTAACATGCCTAATCCACTCACCTCTGCTGGGCATATGGCCTCTGACATGCAGGATCCTTTTATTTTATGCATGTTTTGTGTATATCTATGTATCTATCTATATATATATATATATATATATATATATATATGTGTATTGTACTATATGCACTATATCTCTGCACTTTTTATATCTTTTGTATATGTATGTATTGTATTGCATGCTCTATATATTCCTGCACTCTTCAGGCACTGCTCCTATCCATTTGGATTTAGTATACATCATTCCTGCACACTAATCAAGATTCATTTACCGTATTTTTCGCCGTATAAGACGCACTTTTTATTCTCCAAAACTGGGGGGGGGGGGGGGGAAAGTTGGTGCGTCTTACACGGCGAATACACACACCTATCGCGGCGGTACCGGTGGCCATCAACGGCCGGGACCCGCGGCTAATACAGGACATCACCGATCGCGTGATGATGACGGCGACGGAGAGTGTGGATCCCAGGGAAGAAGACGTCCGGAGCGTCGGGGATACCACGGGGACGCGGCGACAGCGAAGGAGCGACATCCAGGGCAGCGGTGACGGGTCCGGAGCGGCAGGGACACGTGAGTATTACCTCCTATCCAGTGGTCTTCAACCTGCGGACCTCCAGTTGATGCAAAACTACAACTCCCAGCATGCCCGGACAGCCAACGGCTGTCCGGGCATGCTGGGAGTTGTTGTTTTGCAACATCTGGAGGTCCGCAGGTTGAAGATAACTGTTGGGTTCAGAATTTTTTTTTTCTAGATTTTGCGCCTTTAAAATTGGGTGCGTCTTATATACCGGTGCGTACTATAGGGCGAAAAATACGGTATACACTTCTACAAATATATTTTTTTACAAAAATATTTTTCTCATTTTTGTATATGTTGCATGCGCTATTTACGGTATTTGTTTTACCATTATGCATGTTATCACATCCTTGTAATTTTTTTTATGCTTTCATATGCCCCTGGATTATTATAAATCATTATTGCTATTATCTCAAATGTATATGCATTATTTATAGCCATGTTATTGCCTTCACAGTCAGTTCTCCCACTATATATTTTCATTCTTTGTATTATTTAGCCCTGGGTCCGATGTTCAACTTATTTTGTATATCCCTCCATTAGCAGCGATCTGTCTTTCCCCCTAGAATTTTTTTGTGCACGCATGCGCAGTATGAGTGACTGTGGCCATGTTTTCGTTGCCGAACCCACTCTATAATGTGAATGCGCGTTGCGTGCTCCATCACACGAGTGCCGCGGTGTCCAATGTCACTTCCGACCCAGCGGCTTACTATTTGGACAGGTGTGTTATTCCTTTTCTATTGGGTCACTATTATATAAATTCCGAACCTGTAGCCATTATTTGCAGCCAAATGTTTTAACATATATTGATATATATTTATTTTATTTAGTCTATTATGTACATTTTTAGAATCATGTTCTTTTATTAATAAAAAAATATATACATTTTCATACATCGATTTGTACTTTATTTGGTGTCGGGGTTACGCTTTTGGCGTTTGTAGGTATATATGCAGAAGGAATAAGTTGCAATATATAGGGGAAAAAAAGAAACATGGTGGTTGGGGTGCTGGTGACTACTCCCAATGAAGCAGAGCTGTAGTGTTCTGATCAATTCGGGAGCTGTGTATTCTTCCCCCACCATCACTTTCCTCCTCCTCCTATTCTCAAAAATGAGGAATCCTCCTGCCAGACTACCCAAATCTGTAGATAACGTTGGACTTTGTCAGAATTTTATTAATATTTGTATTTATATTTGTATATTATGTTATATTTGTTTGTCTATGTTATAAAGTGATGTTCGTTCCCACCCAAATACCCAGTCCTCCGTTTAAAGTCACCGCCCCCCCCCAAAAAAAACACCCTATACCCCGAGTTTTCTATACCTTTATTTAATAATAAAAAGCTTATTTCACCCTATAAAACAAATGGATGTAAATGTCCATGTTTACACCTGTCCTCAGAGCAGTGACATTCCGTATGACATCACACATGTGACTTCACAAATGGTGATAGCTGGAAAAAGAGGTGCAGAGCCCCAGAGGCCTTACTCTGAGGACTGCAATCTAGCGAGCACTAGTGTTTCTATATTGTTTCCTTGCGCTTTTTATTTTATTTTATCATGATTCGAGGGGACCACATCAGCAGGGATGAGGTCAATTTGGCCTGTAGCATGTGCTGGACAGTTACCATCCTCCTGGGTTCCCTCTTCACCACCGGCCCGAGTTTCTGGTTTGAAATCACCAGCAACCAACCGAGCCGGAATATCACCTCCAGCCACCTGCAAGGGCAGAACGATACCATCAGAGATCTGCCCAGCTTGAATACTACCAGCAGCGACATGAAGTGTCCCATCTGGACGAGGACCAGGATCAGAAAGATCACCCCTGTCCTGGTGAGTAATCAAACCTCTGCCAGCAGCGACATGAAGTGTCCCATCTGGACCAGGACCAGGATCAGAAAGATCACCCCTGTCCTGGGGAGTAATGACACCACTGCCAGCAACGACGCGATCAACTGGGATTCCATTACCAACAACCTGCAGAGCGGGGCGGCCATCATCAAAAACTATCTTGGCTGGATCAGCACTTATGGTGACATGATCATCTGCCTGCTATGCTATATTCCCATCGATAACAACCTGCTGGACCGGTTCATAGATGCTGTTGACGACCTGATCTCGTTTGCTACTATCATCAGTGACCTGCTGTCCTGGATAGACACCACCACTGACTTGATCTTCTGGATCCCCACCATCACCAGCAGCTCCCTGCTTGCCTGGATGAACCCAGTCAATGAGTTTGTGACCTGGATTACCACCAACAGCACTATAGAGCTTCTTTACGTGATCTGTAACCCCACCGCCATCAGCTGGATCGGCTTCTTCAGTGACAGGCTCACCTGGATCGCCATCACACTCCAGCTTCTGACGTGGGTTATGCCAAGGGGGATAGTGACCAGCATCACCGGACCGATGGACTATATTAACTCGGTCAGACAGTTCCTGGGACGGGTCACCGTTGCCATCCTAATTGTCAATATCCCCGAGATTAAAGGTGTCATTACCATCATCGCCAGTATACTATGGGTATTCACCACCAACCTGTATGTATGAACACTGGAAAAGATGAATAAACATTTTTATTAGACAAATATTCCAATAGTTGTAATTATTGTTATAATAGACAAAGTAGGGAATTTATTATAAATCAGTGTTTTATATGTCAGTGAGAAACAAAAATATCTCGGAGTAAGGTGCCCCAAATGTATGAAGAGCCGCAGTTGAATATGGTTTCACATAACTACAACTCCCAGCATGCCCAGACAGCCAATAGCACTGCTCAGCCTCTGATTGGTGGAGCACTTTGTCGTACGGTAATAACTCAACTAACCCCTTCCCACAGAATGCCTTATATAAACGGCCGATTGGGCAGGTCCTTCGCGCATTCCGCCGTTTATAAAAGGCATTCAGTTAACCCGGCGATGCGCGGCATCGCATGGGTTAGCTGGCAGAAGTCCCGCTGTTACCAGCAGGAGACAACTTCTGCAAGCCTCCCCCAGGACCATCTGTGGATGGTCCTAGTCAGCAATCCCTGTGATTGGTCCCTGTGGACCAATCACAGTGTGTCAGCTGACTGGGGGGGGGGTGTCTCAGCTGACTGGGGGGGGGGGGGGGGGTTTAAAGTTCATTTCCCTCAGTCTGCCCGTTCCTAGAAGTCGGGCAGAGCGGGGGATGATGAGTGCTGTGGGGGGGGGGGGGGTGATGGGGTGGCCCACGGCACATACCTGGGACCGGCGGCAGGCACAAGTGGAGGAGGCAGCTGTGGCATCAGATGCAGCAGTGAAGATCGCTGTAATGTGATCTTCACTGTTGCTTCTAGGAGTTTTAAAACTACAACTCACAGCATGCCCAGCCTTTGGCTGTCTGGGCATGCTGGGAGTTGTAGTTTTGCAACATCTGGAGGGCCACAGTTTGGAGACCACTGTGCACTGGTCTCCAATCTGTGCTCTTCCAGATGTTACAGAACTACAACTTTCAGCATGCCTAGACTGTCTGGGCATGCTTGGAGTTGTAGTTTTGCAACAACTGGAGGCACACTAGTTGGGAAGCATTGTCTGTTTCCTAACTCAGTGTTTCCCAACCTGTTTGCCTCCAGCTGTTGCAAAACTATAACTCCCAGCATGCACTGACAGACCATGCATGCTGGGAGTTGTAGTTTAGCAACAGCTGGAGACACATGGGTTGCGAAACACTGAGTTAAGTAACAAACTGTGTTTTGCAACCAGTGTGCCTCCAGCTGTTGCATAACTACAACCCCCAGCATGATCGGACAGCCAAAGGGCATGCTGGGAGTTGTAGTTTTGCCCGTCCCCCATGTGAATGTACATTCACATGGGCAGGTGTTTACAGCAAGTTTCCTTGCTGTAAACCCCTGCCCTTGTTACATAAACCCCTGCCCTTATTATGTACCTTGAGGGGTGTAGTTTCCAAAATAGTATGCCATGTGGGGGCTTTTCAGCTGTTCTGGCACCATAGGGGCTTCCTAAATGTGACATGCCCCCCAAAAATCCTTTCAGAAAAACTCACTCTGCAAAAACCCATTGTCGCTCCTTCCCTTCTGAGCCCTCTACTGCGCCCTCCGAACACTTGACATACACATATGAGGTATTTCCTTACTCGAGAGAAATTGGGTTACACATTTGGGGGGATTTCTCTCCTTTTACCCCTTGTTAAAATTCAAACACTGGGTCTACAAGAACAGGTTAGTGTAAAAAATTGAGATTTTGAATTTTCTCCTTCACTTTGCTGCTATTCCTGTGAAACACCTAAAGGGTAAACAAACATTCTGAATGTCATTTTGAATACTTAGAGGGGTGCAGTTTTTATAATGGGGTCATTTGTGGGGTATTTCTAATATGAAGACCCTTCATATCCACTTCAAAACTGACATGGTCTGTGAAAAATTCCGATTTTGAAAATTTTGTGAAAAACTGGAAAATTGATGCTGAACTCTGAAGCCCTCTCATGTCTTCCAAAGTAAAAACATGTCAACTTTATGATGAAAACATATTATATTGTATATAATATAATAATATAAAGATATCTCCCGTATGATGCAAACATAAAGTAGACATATTGTATATGTGAATCAATATATAATTTATTTGAGATGCCTATTTTCCTTACAAGCAGAGAGCTTCAAAGTTAGAAAAATGCAAACTTTTCTAATTTTTCATAAAATTTTTGAATTTTTCACAAAGAAATGATGCAAGAATCGACAAAAATTTACAACTAGGATAAAGTTGAATTTGTCACGAAAAAACAATCTCTGAATCAAATTCATAAGTACAAGCATCCCAGAGTAATTAATGCTTAACCTCTTAAGGACTCAGGGCGTAGCCCGGTGTGAAAAACGGGGTCACACCGTGTCGGTCCCGGCTGCTAATCATAGCCGGGACCCTGGGCTAACAGCGCGCAGCATCGATCGTTGTGCCACACGCTGTTAACCCTTCAGACGCGGCGATCAAAATTGAAGCCGCGTCTGAAAATGAAAGTAAACGCTTCCCGGCAGCACACTAGGGCTGATCGGGACATCGCGATAAAATTGCTATGTTCCGATCAGCTGGGACGCAGGCGGAGGTCTCCTTACCTCTCTCCGCGGCGTCCGATCGTCGATTGATTGCTCCAAGCCTGAGCTACAGGCTTGAGCAATCGAGCCCCTATCTCACTGATCCGTGCAAAGCTATGGCTTTGCAGGGATCTGCATAGGAGATCAGTGTGTGCAGTGTTATAGGTCCCTATGGGAGCTATAACACTGTAAAAAAAAGTGAAAAAAAGAAGTTAACAAAGGTCATTTAAAAGGGGTACTCTGGTGAAAATCTTTTTTCTTTTAAATCAACTGGTGGCAGAAAGTTAAACATATTTGTAAATTACTTCTATTAAAAAAATCTTAATCCTTCCAGTACTTATTAGCTGCTGAATGCTACAGAGGAAATTCCTTTTTTTTGGAACACTGATGACATCATGAAGACAGTGCTCTCTGCTGACATCTGTGTCCGTTTTAGCAACCATGCTGCCTTGCAGTGCTGGAGACTTGGATTCAAATCCCACTAAGGACAACAATAAATAAAGTGTTATTATTATTATAATAACGTCAGCAGAGAGAACTGTGCTCGTGATGTCATCAGGAAGTACAGGAAGGATTAAAAAAAATTTAAAAGTAGTAATTTACAAATATGTTTAACTTTCTGCCACCAGTTGATTTAAAAGAAAAAAGGTTTTCACCAGAGTACCCCTTTAACTCCTTCCCTAATAAAAGTTTGACCCCTTTTCCCATAAAAAAAAACGAAATAAACATATGTGGTATCGCTGCGTGCGAAAATGTCCGAACTATAAAAATATATTGTTAATTAAATCGCTCGTTCAATGGCTTACACGCAAAAAATATTCCAAAGTCCAAAATAGTGTATTTTTGGTCACTTCTTATATCATGAAAAAATTAATACAAACATGGTACCGATAAAAACTTCAGAACACGGCGCAAAAAATGAGTCCTCATACCGGCCTGTATGCAGAAAACTAAAAAAGTTATAGGGGTTAGAAGATGAGAATTTTTAACATATAAATTTTCCTGCATGATGTAGTTATGATTTTTTTCCGAAGTAATACAATATCCAACCTATATAAGTAGGGTATCATTTTAACCGTATGGACCTACAGAATAAAAATGATGTGTTATTTTTACCAAAAAATGCACTGCGTAGAAACGGAAGCCCCCAAAATTTACAAAAGGAAATTTTTTCTTCAATTTTGTCGCACAATGATTTCGCCGTTTCGCCGTGGATTTTTTGGTAACATAACTAATGTCACTGCATAGTAGAATTGGTGGCACAAAAAATTGAATAGGTGCAAAATTGAAAGTGTTATGATTTTTAGAAGGTGATGAGGAAAAAATGAAAATGCAAAAACGGAAAAATGCTGAGTCCTTAAGGGGTTAAAGTGACAGTGGTCAGATCTGCAAAAAATGCTCTGGTCCTTAACCCCTTCAGGACGGAGCCCATTTTGGCCTTAAGGACCGGAGCATTTTTTGCACATCTGACCACTGTCACTTTAAACATTAATAACTCTGGAATGCTTTTAGTTATCCTTCTGATTCCGAGATTGTTTTTTCGTGACATATTCTACTTTAACATAGTGGTAAATTTTTGTCCATACTTGCATCCTTTCTTGGTGAAAAATCCGTAAATTTGATGAAAAATTTGAAAATTTAGCATTTTTCTAACTTTGAAGCTCTCTGCTTGTAAGGAAAATGGATATTACGAATACATTTTTTTTGGTTCACATATACAATATGTCTACTTTATGTTTGCATCATAAAATTGACATGTTTTTACTTTTGGAAGACACCAGAGGGCTTCAACGGTCAGCAGCAATTTTCCGATTTTTCACAAAATTTTCAAACTCAGTATTTTTCAGGGACCAGTTCAGGTTTGAAGTGGATTTGAAGGGTCTTCATATTAGAAATACCCCATAAATGACCCCATTATAAAAACTACACCCCCCAAAGTATTCAAAATGACATTCAGTCAGCGTTTTAACCCTTTAGGTGTTTCACACGAATAGCAGCAAAGTGAAGGAGAAAATTCACAATCTTCATTTTTTACACTCACATGTTCTTGTAGACCCAATTTTTGAATTTTTACAAGGGGTAAAAGGACAAAATGTTTACTTGTATTTGTAGCCCAATTTCTCTCGAGTAAGCACATACCTCATATGTCTAAGTGTTCGGCGGGCGCAGTAGAGGGCTCAGAAGGGAAGGAGCGACAAGGGGATTTTGGAGAGTACGTTTTTCTGAAATGGTTTTTGGGGGGCATGTTACCTTTAGGAAGCCCTTATGGTGCCAGAACAGCAAAAAAAAAACACATGGCATACCATTTTGGAAACTAGACCCCTCGGGGAATGTAACATGGGATAAAGTGAACCTTAATACCCCACAGGTGTTTCACGACTTTTGCAAATGTAAAAAAAAAAAAAAAAATTTTACCTAAAATGCTTGTTTTCCCAAAAAATTTTTATTTTTAAAAAGGGTAATAGCAGAAAATACCCCTAAAAGTTTGAAGCCCAATTTCTCCCGATTCAGAAAACACCCCATATGGGGGTGAAAAGTGCTCTGCTGGCGCACTACAGGTCTCGGAAGAGAAGGAGTCACATTTGGCTTTTTGAACGCAAATTTTTCTCTGTGGGCATGCCGCATTTAGGAAGCCCCTATGGTGCCAGGACAGCAAAAAAAAAACACATGGCATACCATTTTGGAAACTAGACCCCTCGGGGAACATAACAAGGGGTTAAGTGAACCTTTATACCCCACAGGTGTTTCACAACTTTTGCATATGTAAAAAAAAAAAATTTTTTTTACCTAAAATGCTTGTTTTCCCAAAAATGTTACATTTTTAAAAAGGGTAAAAGCAGAAAATACCCCCCAAAATTTGTAACACAATTTCTCCCGAGTACGGCGATAGCCCATATGTGACCCTTAACTGTTGCCTTGAAATACGACAGGCCTCCAAAGTGAGAGCGCCATGCGCATTTGAGGCCTAAATTAGGGATTGCATAGGGGTGGACATAGGGGTATTCTACGCCAGTGATTCCCAAACAGGGTGCCTCCAGCTGTTGCAAAACTCCCAGCATGCCTGGACAGTCAAAGGCTGTCCGACAATACTGGTAGTTGTTTTGCAACAGCTGGAGGCTCCGTTCTGGAAACAGTGGCGTACCAGACGTTTTTCATTTTTATTGGGGAGGGGAGGGGGGATGTGTAGGGGTATGTGTATATGTAGTGTTTTTTACTTTTTATTTTATTTTTTGTGTTAGTGTAGTGTAGTGTTTTTAGGGTACAGTCGCACGGGCGGGGGTTCACAGTAGTTTCTCGCTGGCAATTTGAGCTGCAGCAGAAAGTTTGCGGCAGCTCAAATTTGCAGCCAGATACTTACTGTAATCCTCCGCCCATGTGAGTGTACCCTGTACGTTCACATTGGGGAGACATCCAGCTGTTGCATAACTACAACTCCCAGCATGCCCGTTGGCTGTTGGTGACTGCTGAGAGTTGCAGTTTTGCAACAACTGTAGGCACACTGGTTATGTATCACTGAGTTTGTGACCTAACTCAGTGTTTCACAACCAGTGTGCCTCCAGCTGTTGCAAAACTACAACTCCCAGCATGTACGGTGCATGGTGTACGGTGACTGCTGAGAGTTGTAGTTTGCAACAGCTGGAGGCACACCGGTCGTGAAACACTGAGTTAGGTAAAAAAAAACTCTGAGTTTCCCAACCAGTGTGCCTTCAGCTGTTGCAAAACTACAACTCTCAGCAGTCACCGACAGCCAACGGGCATGCTGGGAGTTGTAGTTATGCAACCAGCAGATGCACCACTACAACTCCCAGCATGCACTTTAGCTGTTTGTGCAAGCTGGGAGTTGTAGTTATACAACAGCTGAAGGTACACTTTTCCATAGAAAGAATGTGCCTCCAGCTGTTGCAAAACCATAAGTCCCAGCATGCCCATAAGGGAATGCTGGGAGTTGTGGTGGTCTGCCTCCTGCTGTTGCATAACTACAGCTCCCAGCATGCCCTTTTTGCAGGCTGGGAGCTGTTGCTAAGCAACAGCAGGAGGCTGTCACTCACCTCCAACGATCCAGACGCTGCAGGTCAGTCCCGCCGCCGCCGCTGCTCCTGGGGCCACGATCCCAACATTAACGCCGGGGATCGGGGTCCCCAGCACCCGGGGTGCCCGTCCCGCACCCGCTCACGTCCTCCAGAAGAGGGGCGGAGCGGGTGCGGGAGTGACACCCGCAGCAGGCGCCCTGATTGGTCGGCCGGTAATCCGGCCGACGAATCAGGGCGATCGTGAGGTGGCACCAGTGCCACCTCACCCCTGCAGGCTCTGGCTGTTCGGGGCCGTCAGAGACGGCCCCGAACAGCCAGTAATTCCGGGTCATCGGGTCACTGGAGACCCGATTGACCCGGAATCGCCGCAGATCGCTGGACTGAATTGTCCAGCGATCTGCGGCGATCGCCGACATGGGGGGGCATAATGACCCCCCTGGGCGATATGCCGGGATGCCTGCTGAACGATTTCAGCAGGCATCCGTCTCCGGTCCCCAACCGGCTAGCGGTGGGGGCCGGAATTCCCACGGGCGTATGGATACGCCTTCGGTCCTTAAGGACTCGGGATGCAGGGCGTATCCATATGCCCTATGTCCTGAAGAGGTTAAGGCCAAAATCACCTCGGTCCTTAAGGGGTTAAAATTATGAAATATGGTCATAAAAATATTAATTATGAAAAATTATCATTAGGCAGGTAGTACCCCCAAATTAGACAGGTAGTAGCCCCAAATTACACCCCCCCAGTAGACAGGTAGTACCCCCAAATTAGACCCCTCCCCCAGTAGACAGGTAGTACCCTCAGATTAGACCCCCCCCCAGTAGACAGGTAGTACCCCCAGATTAACACCCCCCCCCTCCCGCAGTAGGCAGGTAGTACCACCAGATTAACCCACAAGTAGGCAGGTAGTCCCCCCAGATGAACTCCCCAGTGGGCAGTTTGTACCCCCAGATTAGACCCCCCCCCCAGTAGGTAGGTAGAACCCCCTGATTAGACAACCCCCACCCCCGGCTGGTACCTTTTTAGTTGCCGGGGATTCAGGGCAGCACCTTCCCCTAGATAAGAGCAAGCACAGCTACACGCGTAATGATGCTCGGTCACGTCACACTCTCAGAATACCTAGGGCCGGCGTCAGAACGTAGGCCCTTGAGTTCTGGGAGCGTGACGTGACCGAGCGTCATTACGCGCGTAGCGGTGCTTGCTCTTATCCAGCCTGGCCCACAGGGTAAGCGGCTGAAATGGGATATTTCCTGGTTGACAAATAGGCCAGTCCGGCCCGTGTTACTGTACAGGGCAGGAGGACGGCCCAGCCTGCGGCCCTGACAGGTATTATAAAGATATGCAGGTTCATGAACTATTTCTCCCGTGTCTATCTTCCGTCACAAAATAACGGCCGTTATTAATAACGGGCTATAACGGGTTAAAACGGCTATTAGAAAAACCCCATAGACTATGAAGGGATTTTCTAACGACAGTATAGGATTTTGTAACTGACGTTTTCAGCTGATTTTCAGACGGAACTTCGTACGGATGTTTAAAAACTGAGAATTTTGTAGGGTGGAAGAAGCCTCACAAACACAATGATATATATAAATGAATATCAATTAGATATCATTAGTAAGAAAGCATTACAAGCTTATTAGTTAATTGACTATAGTAGAACAATACATGTGAGTAGGAAGTAACTTGTTACAACATAAGCTACTTTGGTTCGGATATCGTATACAGACTATCTAGAGCAGTGATTTCCAACTGGGGTGCCGCGGGATTTTGAAGGCAAATATTTTATTTTTTTATTCACCAGCCTGGCCTGCGCGTCTGAAATTTATGGCGCCGCAGGGGGGAAGGGAAGTATGTGTGCGCTTTGCTGTGCGTGCACACATATCGCAACCCCCTGCATTCCTCTCACCCTGCGGCCCAGTGAGTGAGTGCACTGGCGGTGCTCTGCCGGATTACCGTGCCGGTGTAGTGCCCCGTGCCCCAGCATCCCCCTCCCCCCCTAGCGGCCCAGTGAGTGAGTGCACTGGCGGTGCTCTGCCGGATTACCGTGCCGGTGTAATGACCCGTGCCCCAGCGTCCACCCCCCTCCCATTCCCAGCGTCCCAGTGAGTGAGTGCACTGGCGGTGCTCTGCCGGATTACCGTGCCGGTGTAGTGACCCGTGCCCCAGCATCCCCCTCCCCCCCAGCGGCCCAGTGAGTGAGTGCACTGGCGGTGCTCTGCCGGATTACCGTGCCGGTGTAATGACCCGTGCCCCAGCGTCCCCCTCCGCCCCCCCAGCGTCCCAGTGAGTGAGTGCCCTGTCGGAGCCCTGAGTCGCTGCCCTGCCGGAGAGGGGAGGAAGGTGGAAGCTGCGCCTGATTACTGTGCCAGTGTAGTGAAGAAAAATGGCAAAAGGTACTGTACCCTTTCGTACCCTCTGTTACCCCTTCTTAACCCCGTCCACCCCCCCCTCACCCCTGTCATCCATGTCCACCCCCTGTCTATCCCTGTCACCCATGTCCACCCCTCCCTGTCCACCCCCCTGTAACACATGTCCACCCCCCTATTCACCCCTCTATCCCTTTGTCACCCCTCTTTTATCCCCCTTGTCATCCTTGTCCTCCCCTGTTATCCCTGTTCACCCCCATATCTCCCGTGTCCACCATCCTGTCATCCATGTCCACCTTGGCCACCTCTGTCCATTCCTCTGCAACACATGTCCCCCCCCCCCCATCCACCCCTCTGACCACCCCCCAGTCTACATCTGTCACCATTGTCCCTCCACCCTAATCACCCCTCTGTCCCTCCTGTCATCCATGTCCACCTTGGCCATCCCCCCTCTGTCACCGATGTACACTCCTCTACCCCCCCATTCCATAGACTTGCATACGGGGGGCGGGGGGTGACATCACACGGAGGCGGGGGGGGGGGGGGGGTGGTCTTCATACTTTGGCCCGTGGTCGCCACCCGGCTGTTTGTGAGCTGGCACCGCTGTGTGCAGCTCAAACAGGTGGGTGGCGAATACAAGATTGCGGGGGTCCCCAGCGGCGGGACCCCCATGGGGAGACATCATATCCCCTATCCTTTGGATAGGGTATAAGATGTCTCAGGGCCGGAGTACACCTTTAAGATGTTAGCCGAGCTTTCTTACAATCTTACTGAGGAACCTTCTGACAATATTTTACCATTTCTTCTCACACTGTATGGTCACTGCAATTCTCTGTAAAGACGAGGTTACTCATTCCATTAACCCCTTAAGGACCCGGGCTTTTTCCGTTTTTTCATTTTCAATTTTTCCTCCTTAACTTAAAAAAATCATAACTCTAAAATTTTTACCTAAAATTCTATATGATGGCTTATTTTTTGCATCACTAATTCTTCTTTGTAATGACATTAGTCATTTTACCCAAACATCTACGGTGAAACGGGAAAAAAAATCAATGTGCGACAAAATTGATGAAAAAAAACCTCTATTTTGTAAGTTTTGGGGGCTTCCGTTTTTACGCAGTACATTTTTTGGCAAAAATTACACCTTATCTTTATTCTGTAGGTCCATACGGTTAAAATGATACCCTACTTGTATAGGTTTGATTTTGTATCACTTCAGAAAAAAATCCTGACTACATGCAGGAACATTTATACGTTTAAAATGGTCATCTTCTGACCCCTATAACTTTTTTATTTTTCTGTGTTCAGGGTGCTATGAGAGCTATTTTTTTTGCGCCGTGATCTGAAGTTTTTAGCTGTATCATTTTTGTTCTGATCAGACTTATTGATCACTTTTTATTCACTTTTTTGTGGTATAAAAAGTGATCAAAAATGCGCTATTTTGGACTTTGGAATTTTTTTGCGCATACGCCATTGAATGTGCGGTTTAAAAAGCAGTATATTTTTATAATTCGGACATTTCCGCACGCGATGATACCACATATGTTTATTTTTATTTACACTGTTTTTTTTATTCTTGGAAATGCCGGGTGATTCAAACTTTTATTAGGGGAAGGGATAATTGAAAGGGTTAATGATTTTTTTTTTTTACACTTTTCTTATGCAATATTATAGCTCCTACAGGGCAGGCTATAACATTGCATTAACTGATCTTTACCACTGATTGATGCATCTCCATAGGAATGGATCAATCAGTGTTTTCGGCGATTGGATGCTCAAGTCTGGATCTCAGGCTTGAAGCATTCATTCGGCGATCGGACAGCACAGGAGAAGGTAAGAAGACCTCCTCCTGTGCTACAGCTGTTCGGGATGCCGACATTATACCGCGATGATCCCGAACAGCTCCCTGAGCTAGCCGGGCACTTTTACTTTTGTTTTTAGCTGCGCGGCTCAGCTTTGAGCGCGTGGCTAAAGGGTTAATAGCGCGCGGCACTGCGCTGTTAGAGGCGGGTTCCGACTTCACTATGACGCCGGGCCCGCCGCGATATGATGCGGGGTCCTTAAGAGGTTAAAGTGGTACTCCAGTGGAAAACTAGATTTTTTTTTTAAATCAACTGGTGCCAGAAAGTTTAACAGATTTGTAAATTACTTCCATTTAAAAATCTTAATCCTTCCAGTACTTTTAAACTGCTGTATGCTCTAGAGGTATCTCTTTTCTTTTAGAATTTCCTTTCTGTCTGACCACAGTGCTCTCTGCTGACACATCTGTCCATGTCAGGAACTGTCCAGAGCAGGATAGGTTTGCTATTGGAATATGCTTCTGCTCCAGACAGTTCCTGACATGGACAGAGGTGTCAGGAGAGAGCACTGTGGTCAGACAGAAAGGAAATTCTAAAAGAAAAGAACTTCCTCTGTAGTATTTTAGGCCCTGTCAGATTGAGACCTCCAGTGTCCTGGGGGCTCCCCTGCAGGGACTCAACCATTTCTAATCTGTATTTGCACTGTTATAATTTAGCAATCCGTTATTAGGTGTCTGTAGCTTTAAGTATGTTGCCTAGCAACCTCAGGCTTAGTCAGGGTATGTGAGAGTGGAGGACTGAGGGCTAGACTGAACATTTGTGTAAGGTGTGTGACGATCCGTCTTGGGGATTAGCTCTGGGATCGTCCTGGACTACGCCACAGGATGCGTTTCTTCTCAATAAACCAGCAAACAAACGCTTATAATGCAAATCTGGCACCTTGCCAGTTTTATTAGACAGGTTGCAGGGAAAGAAATAAACAAAAAGCAGGAACAATACAAAATCCTAGACCGTCTGGTCACTGACTAAACAGATCAGCTTGTCCTGACTAACAACCGCTGAGCTTCCCTCAGCCGGTTAAACATATGTCCCCTGCAACCTTCTACTCACAATGTCACTCTCTTTGAGCCCCTCATAGCTCGGGCTGTGTACTCCTCAGCAGGCTCTGTCTCTTCCCTACAGCCCACATGCTGTCTCCTAGGAAGAGCCCACATTAGACTGAGTCTCCATCTCATATACACACCTCCTTTCCCTCCTGCCTCATTACTTAAGAAGCAGGTGAGAGCTTCTGCAGGGCGAGCCAAGGAAATACACCCTTTCCTTGCCACACTGCCACAGGTGTTATATTATGTTATTACTTGTATGTAACTTTATTGTAAATCCTAAAGGGGATACAGACAACTCTATGATCCACAGCTGCCTGGCCAATGGGCTTTAGTTCAGCCTTCCCTTATAAAGGGTGGCATTTCCTGTGAGAGGAATAGAGGAGGAGTAAAGCAATTCATTCAGTTCAGAGCACAGAGTGGAGTTCAGAGTGAAGAATCCGCAGAGGAGTGAGAGCAAAGATGAGAGAGAGATAAGAAAAGCATGAAGTAACCCCAACTAATATTAAGCCTTTACTTCAGCTTTGATCAGAGAATTCCTAAAGGACAATTCTTTATCTTCCGGCGAAAAGCCACAAATCTACCGACACTTCAGTAAGTGACTTTAATCTCAAGCCTAATATAGCTAAAACTCCTAGTCCGGCCGTAAGAGCCAAGCATATATGCAATATCAAGTCCAGGCACTGCAAGCTGTGTGGTCCTCTAGAGACTGTCTGTTAAACCTTTGGGAGACTTTGGTTGAGCGCTGTGGAGATTGTACCACCTATCTTCAAGTTAGTAAAGCCTCCGTTAAACTGCAACCTAGTGTGGAGTCAATTCTTTCCTTGCTAGCCTGTGGGGAGACGGAGTTCCCCGGACCTGTAGTACCCCGGGAGATACCAAGACTACAGTGGCGTCACGCGACATTAAGGGTTAATACCATCTGACCCTGGGTTCATAAACCCCCCCACCCCACCAAGAACCAAGTAGCTAACCCCAGCGTAGTGGCGGTCGCGGGTTTCACTCGTGGTTACCACACGTTTTTGGCATCACGAACAGGATTCAGGTGTACGCCTTAACTATTCAGGCACTAAATCAAGTCCTTCCCCCAAGTCTGAACTGTGTACGGGACTGTGTCATAGAAAACAAATTGTCTGCCGAGGTGCAAATACAAGTGGTGGGGAAGGTGAAGTTTATTGCATTATTAGTCACGAGAAGTGTTCTCTAAAGTCAAAGAACCGCCATGTGTAAAGGAAAGACAGAAATGATGCTTCGCGCCAAAAACTTCCCAGTACCTGAAAGAGTTAAAGAGCTTCTGGAAAAGAGCGCCAAGGACTCCCGCCGAAGTCTTCGCCCCGCCCCTGGGCGGGGAAATAGTGTGGTTGTGTCCAGAGCCAAGTGGAACGGAAGAAGTCCAGCCCCTGTTGCCAAGGGGTTGGATGAAGAGGATACGCTGCTGTGCAACTTCCGGTCCCAGGCGCAGCTGATGACGCACTTCCGCCTGGCGGCCATTTTGGTGGAGACCTTCATAAAAGGGGAGGCATACAGCGGCCTCTTCAGTCTGCAGGAAGTACTACAGAGGAGAGCAAAGATGGCGGAGACCAAGAGCGACATGTGTGCTGAGAGTTCCAGGATGGAGTCCGAGGGTCGGAAGATTGCCACGGCGGCATCGGAGATGTTTCGGGAGCTGGCGGAGAAGTTGCAGCGACTGTCCCTCGGGGCCAACGAGGCCTACTGCCAAGTGCCGTTGCCGGAGGATGACGGCGAGTGGGCCGCAACGCCGCTCGGGAGTTCCAGAGACCCGTCGCCTGTGAGGTTGTCGCCCCATCACCGCACCTGGGGCCCGTGGGCAGAAATCCCGACGGAGTCGGGATTGAGTACCCCAGCGGAAGCTGATTTCTCCACTCCCTCTTCTAATAGCCCCGAAGCCAGCCCCGAGGCAAAGGTCCCACCACCTCCACAGGCCACGGCCGCCCAAGACCAGTCAGCCCCTCAGTCGGCCGAGCGCCCACCATCACCCCCGCTCCCTAGATGGTTGTTCGGGGATGAGCCAGCCATCATCAAGTATAAGTGGGAAAATATCCTTCCATTGCCTGGGAAATCCCTGCCTCCCATTCCTCCGGCCCGGTCAGAAAAAGCCCAAAGAGATGCCGAAGTGGCTGCCATACTAGAGCAGATGAGGGCGGAGAGGCTAGAGCGCTACGGGCCGAGGCGGCTATCGTTTGAGGAGAGGGAACGGCAGCAGCAAGATACCAAACAGCTAGAGTCATACTACATTCGCAGGCTCGAGCAACCTAAGGAAGGCGAGCCTCCCCTTGAGCGCAGGAGAGCTACAGTCATCAAGTTTGACCGCATCAGGGGCTGCGGCACTATAATGGACTGTCACCACGGAGGCACCCTCTTTGTGAACCGGAGGGCGGTGCAAAGACACTATCTGCCTCCTGAAAAGCACTCTCTAAAACCTGGGGAAATCGTTGAGTACACCCCTGTGACAGGGGCGGATCCAGAGTCGAGTCTCGGGAGGGGCACTATTAGAGTATTTTGTGTTGGCGGACAGAAAATAAGATTACGGAACTTACAATATTATTAAATGTATCATACAGTCCTAACCTTGTTTAAGACTTAGGCCATGTTCATATGTCAGAATAATAATCAAATATACCAATTGCCACAGAATGGGAAAGTGCTAAAGAGGTTTTTACCATTTAAAACTACAGCTCCCAGTATGACCTAAGTAGTGGTAAGGGGATGCTGGGAGTTGTTGTTTTACCCATCATTACTGCAGAACTTACAAGTGACTCCAGCTCTGATGGGACACACACAGGAGGATACAGAATGATATCAGTGACTACAGGTGACGTCTTCTCTATAGTCTTCTCTTATCTAATTCAGATGTACATACCACCGGGACTTGTTCCAGCAAAATCTTTGCAGAACTTGACGCCCAGATAGCTCCTCACTACGATTCTGATCCTCTATATGAAAATAATAATTATAAACCTGCCAGACACTGTATTCTTCGAATATAATACTGGCACATACCTTCTGAATATAATTCTGACACACTGTATCCCCTGAACAAACAACACACTGTACCCTCTGAATATAATAACGCCACACACCGTACCCTCTGAATATAATACTATCATACACTGCACCCTCTGAATATAATACTACCACACACTGTGCCCTCTAAATTTAATACTACCACACACTGCACTCTCTGAATATAATACTACCACACACTGCACTCTCTGAATATAATACTACCACACACTGCACTCTCTGAATATAATACTACCACACACTGCACTCTCTGAATATAATACTACCACACACTGTACCCTCTGAATATAATACTACCACACACTGCACCCTCTGAATATAATACTACCACACACTGTAACCTCTGAATATAATACTACCACACACTGTAACCTCTGAATATAATACTACCACACTGCACTCTCTGAATATAATACTACCACACACTGTAACCTCTGAATATAATACTACGACACACTGTGCTCTCTGAATATAATACTACCACACATTGCACTCTCTGAATATAATACTACCACACACTGCACTCTCTGAATATAACTTGCTGTGCAGTGCACCCTCTGAATAAAATACCCTAATGTATTGTTGCCCATAAAAAAAAATGTACCACCCCAGAAAATCCTCATAATCTACAATATATTTCTGAAATGCAGAACACTCTGTGCCTTCACATATAGTAATAATGCCCCATCTTGTGCCCCTACATATAATAATTATGAACCGTCCTGTTCCCCCCCACATAATAATGCCCTGTGCCCCTAACATATATTGCCCCCTGTGCTGTGCCCTTCACATATAATTCCCCCATCATGCGCTCACATATAATGCCCCCATCATGTGCCCCTCACATATAATGCCCCCCGTGCTGTGCCCCTCACATATAATGTCCCCTTTGCTGTTCCCCTCACATATAATGCCCCCCGTGCTGTGCCCCTCACAAATAATGCTCCTGTTATATGTACCACACATATAAGGCCCCCTGTGCTGTGCCCTTCACATATAATGCCCCCGTTCTTTGCCCCTCACATATAATGCCCCGATCATGTGCCCCTCATATATAATGCCCCCATCATGCACCCCTCACATATAATGCCCCCATCATGCACCCCTCACATATAATGCCCCCATTATGCGCCCCTCACATATAATGCCCCATGCTGTGCCCTTCACATATAATGCCCCCGTTCTTTGCCCCTCACATATAATGCCCCGATCATGTGCCCCTCATATATAATGCCCCCATCATGCACCCCTCACATATAATGCCCCCATCATGCACCCCTCACATATAATGCCCCCATTATGCGCCCCTCACATATAATGCCCCATGCTGTGCCCTTCACATATAATGCCCCTGTCATGCACCCTTCACATATAATGCCCCCTGCCCTGTCCCCTCAGGGGGCATTATATGTGAGGGGCACAGCACAGGGGGCATTATATGTTTGGGGCACATGACAGGAGCATTATATGTGAGGGGCACAGCACAGGGGGCATTATATGTGAGGGGTGCATGATGGCGCATTATATGTGAGGGGCACAGGATGGGGGCATTATATATGAGGGGCACAGGATGGGGGCATTGTATATGAGGGGCGCATGATGGGGGCATTATATGTGTGGGCACAGAACAGGGGGCATTATATGTGTGGGGCACAGCACAGGGGGAATTATATCATAATGCCCCCTGTACTGTGCCCCATACATATAATGCCCCCTGTGCTGTGCCCCTCACATATAATACCCCCTGTGCTGTGCCCCCCACACATATCATTTATATGTGTGGGAACAGCACAGGGGGCATTATATGTGAGGGGCACAGCACAGGGGGCCCCCCTGTCATGTGCTCTTCACATATAGTGCCCCCAGTGCTTTGCCTTGCAGCCCCTCACATAAAAAATTCCCCAAAGTTTTTTAATCCCCCTCCCCCCTCCTCCTGTACGATATAGTGCCCTTAACAGTGGCACATATTCTGTCCCCCAAATCCCCTGGGCCCTGAGCATACTCTTAGTACTTACAGTATGCTGGCCGCGGGGACGGGATTTCCGGGTGCCGGCGCGATGATGTGACGTCATCGCGCCGGCCTGCAGTGGATCGCGACCCCGCAGCTCACACGCTGTGTACTCACAGCCAGTGGCGTTGCTAGGGTTTGTGTCACCCGTTGCGGTAGAAAATGGTGTCGCCCCAACATGCTGGGAGTTGTAGTTTTGCAACAGCTATAGGCACCATGGTTGGGAAACTCTGACATAGATAGATAGGGAATATATATAGACCAGGGGTTCTCACCTATTTTTAGTGAGGGTCCGCTTATCCAGGTCTGCCATCCGGTAAAGGTCCAAGCTGTATGCTAATGCTTGGTGCACACCTAGCGGCCTCAGCGCCATGAAGGCAATAGCAAACTAACAACTGAAGTGTGGAGGATGTATAACCTGAATACTGCTGCACACTGTAACCACTGGATATAATACTGCCACACACTGGGCCCCTGAATATAATACTGCCACACACTGGGCCCCTGAATATAATACTGCCACACACTGTATACCCTGAATTTAATACTGCCACACACTGTACCCCTGAATATAATACTGCCACACACTGGGCCCCTGAATATAATATTGCCACACACTGTACCCCCTGAATATATTACTGCCACACACTGGGCCCCTGAATATATTACAGCCACACACTGGGCCCCTGAATATAATACTGCCACACACTGTGCCTCTGGTATATTACTGCCACACACTGTACCCCTGAATATAATACTGCCACACACTGGGCCCCTGAATATAATACTGCCACACACTGTACTCCCTGAATATAATATTGCCACCCACTGTACCCCCTGAATATATTACTGTCACACACTGGGCCCCTGAATATAATACTGCCACACACTGTAACTCTGGTATATTACTGCCACACACTGGGCCCCTGAATATAATACTGCCACACACTGTACCCCCGAATACT